>NC_084987.1:11875656-12178156 GCF_963691925.1 Scomber scombrus
GCACAACTCAGCAACTCTGGCCCATGCGACCTTAAAAGGTAAGCTATAACAGCAGCCAGGATGACTTACTACTCTTTATTGTACAGTTGTTTGCCTTGTGACTGTAGAGTGAAACTGTTAAATGTAAAAATTCAGACAGTGCATGGGTCAAAGTCATTCTGTTGTTCGGTGTGAATGGAGAGGTTTCAAAAGTAACGAATAACACAGTAACAGAATAATCACAGTTGAAGTATAAATGGAAAAGTGTGACCTTTTTGTGAATTATTTTCTATTATAATGTTTCTGCAGTGCAACTCTATTAACAGTGTTTTAAATGGTGTAAATTCCTACAAAAATGCATAAAAACATCGAGCTTGGGGCCATACGAACAAATGTGTGATTTGATTTGAAAGAAAATGCCAGGGGCTATGACAGCATTCCAGCAATGATGATTCAGTGTTTAGTGGATATATCACAGTGTTAGTCATTTTCAATATTGTATTTGACATAGTCTCAAAGTCTATAAATGCACTGCTTTAAATTGTGATGATCTTCAGTATTGACATGTGATGTAACTAAGCAGGTACGCATTTTCCAGACTTTAATTAAGAGATGTCAGATGTTCTGTTGTAACAAAATAGAGCTACAGTATATTAAAGACATACTCCTTTAAAATATAGAAATTGAATAGTCTCATTTACCGTATTGTTGTTTATTAGAGTAAAATAGTTATGATGACTTGGGTAAACTGTTCTGATTAGGTAGCAAAAACAATATTTAATATTCAATATTACTGTTTAGACCCTCAGATATACACTATAAATGGTTCAAAATGATAACATGTTATGTGTGTTTGTCTCTATAAATTTTCTCAAAGAACAATCAATAACGCAGTAGACCATGGCACTTCTATAACACAGCTATAAAAAAAGCAGTGGCGAGGTCAAATGTTAAATTCACTGCCTGCAAAATAAACAAATAAACAGATTACTGCTTACAAAACCCAGTAAAACATAAAATAACCACAGATGCACAACAAAATTGAAATATATGAAGTAACTGATTTGCTGTTTTGCCTGAACTACCCCGCCATTAAGCTGGGGAAAAAAATTTGAACGAACCCAGACAGCAAAATTGCTGAAGGAATATTGAATTTGAGGGTCTCTCTGTCGTGCTCAGAAGCAGTTCATCATTGATTCCTGCTGAAGAGTTTTTCTAAAACCTTGAAACAGCACTACCTTGAAGTTCATGTGCTAAAGGCACACAGACACAGCACTCTTGCTCGAACGCAATTCATACTATCTCAACACTCCCTTTGAAAGCTCTCACAGTACACCATTTTCCTTAGGCATGTAAAGAAATCTTGAGGCATCATTTTATAATTCTGCACATTTTGAACCAGTCGAAAAGGAATCCATTTCACATGTACAGTATGTTTGTGATAAAGCAAGAGTTCCTGCACTGTAAAAAGGATATTTATCGATGCAATGGTTTCACTTCTGTGGGTGGAGCCTGTAAAATGTCTGTGTGACACCAATCAGCAGTAATTACCACAGGGGTTTGAGTTTTCCTCCCACCTCTAATTGGCCTTTGCTGTCAATCAGCAAGTGATTTCTGTTCACAATTGAACTAAGGGGAGTGATAGAAGCATTGATGGCGGGATAATTGAAAATAATTGAGGAAATTGCAGATTTGAGAACTTGGCTTCATCAGCACTGCGGGGGCGGAATATGAGCATGTGGAGAGAGGAGAGGTGAACAGAGGAAAAGCCAGATCTTAATGATAATGAACAAAACACTCGCCTCCATTTTGCCTCCACCCCCGAGGATAGATCTGCTTATCTGAATAATCAGCCCTGTACATGTCTCAATGTCACATGCATGGGAGAAGATGAGCACCTTTGATCTCTGCATCCTGAGCTTCAGCAGCTATTCACCAGCCTGAGGGCTTACATCCTGGCCCCGGTCTGAAAAAGACCCTCGAGCACAGAGGAAGTGTACCTCTGTGGTGCAACTGTGTTGGAGTCTCTGCATATAATTAAATGTGTGAATTCAGCACTGGGCATGTGTGAGGCTGAGAATGAGAGTGAGAGTGTGTGCGTCCATATGTGGAACATTTTTACAAGTCAATTTGATTTAATGGCCCTGAAAGTGTCCAACATCAAGTCACATTTGTAAATATATAATATCATGGCTAATGTATGTGCTTTAAACACAAGCTATAGGTGGGCTCAACAGTGTGCATGTGTGTAGCAGCATAAATCAACTCAAGTCTACTAAAAATTCCTCCGTGGGCGGATTTGTGTATCTGATAGAATAGCAATACTGACAAGCTATTGGGACCAAAGGCGGGCCCTCAGTTTCAGTTGTTTGTCATCTCTTCCTTTTCTTCCTCCTACTCTCCCCATCCTCAAGAGCAGCTTACCTTCCACAGTTTTGAAAAAAAAAAAAAAAAAAACCCATCTCGCCTGCAATTTACATTTCCATATGCTGCCAGTGGCGCCAGGGAGAGTGGATAATTGGGTTGAAAGTGGTGACGGTGAGAGCAGGATAGAAAGGGATACAGAGAAGGCCAACTGAGAAAAAAAAACAAAAAAAAACAAGCCATTACAGGATGGTTTTCTTTTTTTCCCCTTCACTCGTCATTTTGCTATGCTGCTCTTAACCACTTGTGTAACTGAAAAGATTTACCTTGGCCTCACATTCTCTCTTACTCCTGCAGAATCACTCTGTACTTGCCTCCCCCAGAGTCTCGCTCCCGCCCTGCCTCTGCCTCATCCATATTCATCCTGCGTCTCTCTCTCTCTCTCTCTCTCTCTCTCTCTCTCTCTCTCTCTCTGTCTCTCTCTTACTCTGTGTCTCCATCTCTATCTCTCTTTCTCTTCCGCTCTCTCCCTGTGTCACCCACAGCATGGCGTTAATACACCAATTAGTACTAAGAGCAGATAATGGACTATGTCATATTGCAAAAGGGAAAGAGAGACACATACACCCAGCGAGTGAAAAAGAGAAAAAGAGAGCAAGATTGAGAGGGTGAGTGAGAAAGAGAGCGAGACAGAGGGGTGGTGGAGGTGTCTTTATGGATGTGGTCTCTGAAAATGTTGAAATGCTGCGTTTGCTGTGAACATCCATCCAATGGAAAGAGCATGATGGGAAGAGAGCGCTCCGCCGGTCACAGGGTTGCTATATAAAAGCTGAGGTGTTACACCAACGCTTTACCGGCTCCAAATACTGATGTCTGTTTGGCTTTGTTGGACTCTTAAACCCGTTTTATTGGTTTCCTCCCCTTTCACTACTGGAAATGCTATAGAATTACTGTGTTCATATCTACGCCTACAGGCCCTCTCCTCCACTACGCTATATATACAGCTATATACAGTATGTCTGTAGTAAAATGCTTTTGTTTTTATGTCTTCCACCACATATCATAAATAGGATATTGATTTTTATATAAAGAAAACCCATCTTTAATCATGTTTCAACAACATAGCAAAATGATGAAAACAATGCAGGTATTTTGTTGATAAGCTTTTCCAAAGTATAACACACATACACACACACAAAATGGCAAAATGGTGATTTTCTATGACACAGATGCATTTTAAAGTAATGCATCTCAGCTTTTAATATGTCCCTAATCAATATTCATGCGTCTGTATCACTATAATTTTTATATTCTTAATTCATCATGACTCATAATTTGATCTCAACCAATACAAGTTTTAAACTACCCTGCTGAGTATTTTATACAGAGCGTTGGAAAATGGAATATAATTTCATAACAAGCCTTGTAACAAGAAAAATGTGATTCTGTATTGTGGTGAAGGAGATAATTTGTCAATCATTGCAAAATGAGAAGCTGTATCACTGTGAAAATAGGAGCATTTTGCAAATAGGGCAAGGTGTTATGTAAATAATGGTGCCGCATAAACATGAGCCCTAACTAGGAAAAATTGGCATTAATCAAACATGAGCCAGAACAAATTAAAATATGCCAGCTGTATGAGTCCATTTTCTCCTTTTTTAGAAGAAAACAAGAAATAGGCAGGCAAACAGGACTACTGATGCTTTGTTGATAAAGTCTGTCTTATCACTGACGGCATCACTGTATTGAGAATATAAATGCAACTTCGAACACAAGTGAACAAAAAGAATTATTATTAACAATGACTGAAATTTTCACAGTCATGATCGAGTCTGAATGAATTTATTCAGCGCTAGAACGTCCCCACACACCAGAATAAAACCGCTACAATGCGAGACAGTGGCAGGTTCTTATCTCAGTTTTTCTTTCATTTTTTTCCCACCCGTTCCTGTGTTTTCCAACCACTGCATTTATCAACACGTATCTGGATCATTTCATGTGGGCAAAAGCAGGAAACTAATTATGATGTCTTTAAAATTGAAGAAACATCTATTGATGTGAGAGCCTCTTCAGACAATGAATACTGAAATGCACTGTTCATGTCATTGTAACATTTAACAGTATGGTATTTATTTTGACCACACTGCAAAATAGTATTAGAAAGATGGAAAGCAAATGATGATTATATTTGAGGACAGTGAACTTTTCACTGGAAAAAGTACAAGTTACTGTGCAGTTCCAATCCATATATGGACATTTCCTAATTTAGAGGACATGTGGAGGCTTTAATGTATGCTAATAATTGTGATTATACTGTATTTTAATACCACTGCACTGACTTGAACACAAGATGTTTATCGTGTATTACCACATCAAATATTTCAATCTCACAACTAGCCTATCTGATGTAGAGATATCCACTCTTTATTAACCAGCTATAGAGCACCTAGACATCTTTATGTAGACATTTCATTTAGAACACTTGACTTTTCTAAAATGATATTATTTATAAGTTAAGTGATAAAGCAGGGAGGACGGCAGTATTTGTAACAGGGGACCGCTGCTTGTGTTTAGTAAGCCAATCAGCACTTAATCATGTGTAGTCACTATTGTTGTTGCTAAGAGACCGGGGTGCGATGAACAACTGCTCAGACTGTGCAAGGAATGAGTTGATGCTGTAAATCTGTCCACATTTCGTTCTTAGTGGGTTACAAGTCCATTCTGCTCAGTAGGTGATGAGGTTTGCCTGCAGTCTCTTCTGATTACATGGAGCACTGTGACTTTGCATGAATAACATTTGATCTTTAGAAAAAAAAGAAAAAACAAAACTGAAAAACTGATGACTGAGAGTGTGTGACTGCCATGGAGCACAAACTACATTATGCTAGCTGTTTATTGGCGCAATGAGTCAGGCGGCCCATGAAGGTCAATTGACTGGATTTGAGAGCAGTATAACTGAGTAGGTACTGTGTGACAGAAGGCTAAGTGGGAAAGGCATGTTGAGCCTATACAATAGAGCCCAATATTAGCTATCATAATAGAAACTGACAAAGGCATTTTCAGAGGGGCCAGAAAATTGCAACATGCGTTGTGCACTGGTGCAATTATTGCATGTGATGAAGTTAAATAATATCATCTGGCAACCTATTCTGTGTGCATCTGGGAACCAAAGACTGCCTGAGTTTAATCCTGAATCATTAGCACTCTTGGCAAACATGAGCTGAAAAATTAAGCAAAACAATATCATATATTATATGTGGACATTTTGGGTTATTTGTTCCAAAATGTAAGATATTCTAAGTTAGCACAAAAAATATGAGTAAAATAGTTTATTTCCACTAAAGAAAAAAAGATGATTTCAATGTTTTGATCAATGATTTTGCCTTAAGTGAAAAAAATATCTCTTGTGGTATGTGCTTGAATATTTCTGTGTGTGTGTGTATGCTGTATATTCTATGTATGGACTCAATATATTAAACCTACATACAGTACCAATCTAAAGTTTGGACACACCTTCCCTTTCCCCTGAATAAGAAAGTGTGTCTGAGTGTGACTGGTACTGCATTTGTATGTATGATGTACCTTGAATTCAGTCCTGGTGCTGCCCTATCCTCCCACAGTCCAGACATGCAGGCTAGATGAACTTCAACTCTAAAATGACCAAATACTGTTGTGAGATGTCGTATGGTACTGTATATTATAAGCATGATTACGTAAAGTGCATGACATAAACTGTATATAATATGGTAGAGTATATAACATATTAATGGAAGTGCACATACGGTACGTTGTGTGTAGCTTAAAAATATTATATTTAATATGTAAACCTACCAATATACAGTATATTATGTACACCTTTTTGAAGTGTCTTCTGGCTATAGAGGATGAATAACTGATTCATCAATGTAGTTGATATAGTTGGTCTAACAGTCACTGCCATTGTGCTTTTAGAGTTAGACTATAGTGGCTTGTGGCAAATGTTCTATTCATGCCTCCAGGATAAAACTACAAGTAAGAAACTGACTGGTAACTGTAGGGCATCATGCAGTTCAGCAGGCTGAGGAGTAAGATGTGCGTTCAGCTCAGTTCGCACTTTGCTATGCGTCACCGCCTGACTCACTTTCACCTTGTAGAGCATCTTGTATGTGCTATGCATTACCTGAACCATGTTCCACTAAAGGATTTTAACTTGTTCTTAGTTTTCTATTCCAAAGATGATTTTCTTTTTTCACTCTCACCTATGAACATCTGAGTCCCTGAACTGCCAATTTATGACACTTTTTCAGTTATGTGTAAATTCTTGGTTTTTCGGCAACTTGTCTTTCAATGGAGGTACCAGAAAAATAATATTAAAAGACCAGTTTGTAACATTTCATCTCATCTAGTGGAATGGACATGAAATAAATGGAATCTAAGTATCTTTTAGTAAGTGTAAAATGCCACGAAAATAGTCTTAGAATGAGCCCTTCATATTTACATGGTGTGCAGGTCCTCTTCCACAGAGGCTGCCGTGTTGCACCGCCATGTTTCTGAGTAGTATTTATTTGCAGGTTTCACAGCCACCGTAGGTTCTCCTACATGCTTAGAAGGGGAGGGAAGGGGTATTCAGTTTGTTGCAGTCTGCAACCTCACCACTAGTTGCCACTAACTCATACACATTGGTACTTTAAAACAAGACTACTGCCTGGGACACACTGTCTGAGTGTGGTGTCTACAAATATAGCATTGTTGCTGCAGCGCTTCTACTGCCGGCCCTCTTTCTACATATAATTTGATTCTGATAATGGCCATCAATAATATTATGTGTCATATAATTTCATTATAAATTTCACTTATAGTTAATTTAGATTAAAAAAACAGGTTAAGCATGTGCTCATTTGGGAAAATAGACAAATAAAATATGAGGTGAAAGAAGTTTTCTGTCCAACGGTAATGATAGGGTCTGACTGGGGCTACCTCTGTGTCAGCCACATAGGCTAAACTTCTTACACAGGACGGGTTTTGTTATTTTATTGATTACATTGATTATTCCGCCAGTTAAACCCCTGGCCTAGTGCCATTTATGTCCTACTGTATATCGTAATTGTCTTAATTGTTGTTAATTTTTTCGCTGTCCAAGAGGACTGTGGGTAGAATGTGAAATGAATTTTCTCTCAGTATACAATGATACTGGTTGGGATCATCACCCTTTTGTCACCCAACATACCTGAGTGTCAATATGGACAGGTGCATATTACAGCCAGGACACTCTGCTGGAGTTGTGTCCTAAGTTGACCCCAGAGGACAAAAAGCACTGAATATCCCCCATGATTTTAGATAACATCCCTGCTGAACTGAGAAGGCCAGTAGGGAGAAATGGGGGAGGAGAGGTAGGATCCGAAACTGCCTGTGGCGAAGGCACACCAGACTGCCTCTACCATCTATCATCCTTAGTAACCCACGCTCATTGAACAACAAGGTGGATGAGATCTGAGCCTGTGCAAAGTACTGTTTTGAATTCTGTGAAGAACCTTAGCTATGTTCAACTGAAAGTTGGCCTCAACATGGCCGACTCCCTCCTTGAGATAAGTGGATTCACTCTGATGCATGCTGCCAACTAAAGGGAAATGCAAAGGTGGTAGGATCTGTGTATACATATAAGATCTCTGGTGTCGTCAGTTTACTATAAGGGACACAATCTGCAATCCCAATGTTGAGATGCTTTGCATGACATTGAGACCTTTTTATTTAGCACAGGAATTGTGAAGTGTCCTGCTATGTGTGTTGCCAATGCTGTGCAAGCCAATGCCACCATAGCAGAATGTGTATATAAACTGCAGCAGAAACACATTATAATTTGGACAGTACACTGCCTGGCTTCTGTCAGTATATTAAAACAAAAGACAAGGACAAGAAAGAGAAGGGTAAGATCCTGGATAAATGTCATTTAAATGTTAAAATGGCTTATGAATCCAGAATCTGATCTCCTGTCAAAAACTCTGATCATAATGTTGTGTATTCAATTCCAGCTTACAAAACAAAACTAAAGAGTATTAAGTCAAAGGAGAGAGAAATCAGGATATGGTCTCCTGAGAGTAGGGAAGAGCTTAAAGCATACTTAGATTGGACTGATTGGGAAATGTTTCATAATAGTTCCCTAGATGAAACCACTACTGTAACTAGGGACTATATTCATTTTTGCGTACAGTGGGTTATTCCTACCAAAAAGATAAAGATCTACCTGAATAATATATTGTATATGACTAAAGATATCAAAATGAATCAGAAGAATGGCATTTAAAAGTGAATACAAACAGTTGGAAAAGGACTTAAAGAAGAAACTCAGGGAGGCCAAACAGTCAGTCTTTAATGACCCCAAAAAACTCTGGGACACTAAGAAGATGACGGGAATGTCATCTTCAAACAAACCGATTGTGACAGACAATGAACTTGTGTTTGCAAATTATCAAAACCACTTCTTCTTCTTCTTCTTCTTCTTCTTCTTCTTTTGACTATCTGACAACCCTGAGAAATGTGCAGATCTACTTAAGAGCATTACACCCACTAGTGCAGTTAGTATTCTCATTACTGTGGATGAAGTGAGGTTCATCTTCCAGCATACCATCTCAAGGAAAGACCTTGGCCCTGACTCAAACAGAGCTCCTTTACTTTGCAAGGAAATTGGCCCTTGTCTGGCAACCCATCTTTCCACTGTCCATTGGCACTCATACCATTCCACTGGCTTGGAAATCATCTCATATTAAACCTCTCCCAACAAAAGCAATGTCATAAAGAGTACAGTGATTTTCAGCCAATTGCACTTATATCTGTTATCATGTAACCATTGGAAAAGATTATGGTCTAACACCTCAACAGAGCAATAACACACAGGATCCTTTTCAATTTTTCTTACAGGCAAGGACATAGCATGGAAGATGCAATAATCAAGCTTGTGTATCTCATCTCTAAACACCTTAAAAACCTAAAACGTGCCAGAGCTCTTTTCTAGGACTTTTCATATGCATTTAATACAATTCAGCCTGATTTGCTCCAACCCAAAATGATTTAGTTACAGCTCAATCCAAACCTTATTTACTGGTACAACTCTTTTCTCACAAACAAAATAAAGCTAATAAAGGTAAATGATACACTTTCCTCTTCGATCAGGACTAATGTTGGAGCACCTCAAGGCTGCATTAGCTCATTTGTGTTGTTGACATTGTACACTGCTGATTTGCGTGACCAGTGTGCCCAATGAGTTTCTTTTAAAATACTTTGATGATTCCACCTTAGTGTCTCTACTGACTGACAGCAATGACTCCAGACTGTACCAGTGTAAATCTGACCGGTTAAAGGAATGGTGTGGCAAAAATCCTCTTATTATCAATACTAATAAGATAGAGGTAATTGTCTTGGCCTTCCTCCTGATTGTGGGGTGACTCCAGTGATAATTTACAATAAAACAAGGCTCTTCCTACGAATACCTAGGTGTTATGATTCAGATCTTTTGGAGCCAGTGGCCAGATTATTTTTCCGCTTTCAAATCAGTTGTTCAGAGTGTCATGCTGTACTGCAGTACAGCCTGGCTCTGCAGTCTATCTGTGAAACTTAAAACTAAACTATAATCAAATCCAAATTTGTGTGAAGATTACTGACCAACCTGTGTCACACTCCTTTGCCTGAACAGTATCTCCTCTGACTTCTTGCATATTTTAAGTAGAGAATACCAACTTCTGCCCTCTAACAGCTGATTTAGAGTCTTTAAATGAAACAGGCTAAAGAATTGTTTTTGTACATCAGTCTACCCTGTTGATGAACAAAAATCAGTGTGTGACTAACTGAGATTTGAATCCAGAGGGTATAATGTGATATGTATGACTGCCATGTCACTTTTTGATGTGTTAATAAAAAAAAGTGTCTCCAATACATACAGTGTAACTGTATGTTTCATCTGTGTATAAATCTCTTGAACAGAACTGCCTCAGGATGCAAAATTAATTTCAGTCCAAACTGACAATAAAAATTGTATTGTAGTCCTGTCTGGACCAAAGTGGTGGACTCACCTACAGACTGTAATTGCCTTTCCTAAAACCATGTTGTTAGCATGGCTAAAAATCCATCTGTGTCTGCGCACAGAGGCAGCAAACTGCCATCTTATGAGGATTTTGTTCCCTCTGTTAATCAGTGTTTCATATTAAAGATGTTGTTTTCTACGCTATTAAACTAATATTACAAAATACAGTATAAAATACCTTTGAGATGCATTTAAATCCAAGATGGTTCACTTGAGAAGAATCCAGCCTCATAACACAGATGAGCTGTTGTTAGGTTTACATGTAAGTGATTCCCTCAAAACGTTATCAAAGCTTTGTTAATAAATGTGCTACAGCAAGAAAAAAATGTTGGATCATTTAAAATAAATCTTTATTGCTCATTTAGAAAATGTTGTCTGATATATGCTGAGGCTTCAGCTCCAGCTTATCATCAAACTGATGAGTTTGATTTCTTACACAAAAAGGTTGAAGCACATGCTGATTGCATGTTGTCACAGGAAAATCAAACTCATCTCTTATCAAACAGTGAACCATTATAGCAACTTCAATACTTTCTTCTGCAAAATACATCTTTAAAGGTATACTATGCAGGATTTTCCTAAAAAACAGAACAATGTATAGCCTTGTATAAAAGTAATCCCTCTTAATCATCTCTTATGACCCACTCAGAGTGAGTGGCGGTACATTTGTCTTCAGGTACTCTGCTCTCTAACTATATTTTCTTATTATTTTCCTGTGTTTGGGACACTTCTGGGTATCAACATTTGGGCAGTGGATGTGTAGCCAATAACAGCACACACAGTGTGAGGTTGTATAAAAACGTAGCTACCAGGTTACATTGCTGTCTCTGTTTTTCTGCTCTGCTCCATTCTGCTCTCTGTCTCTGTGTCATGGATGTATAAAGAGCTGCAGGTCTGTGTGTCTGCTTGACTGAAGGCACAGCTGAGCTACACACACACAGCGCAGAGAGGCCACTGTGGACAAGATGAAGCACTAAATTCATACAAAATCTGGAAATGCTGCACCTGCCTGCAGGGTTGTGCGGAGGTGTGGGCGTGTTTATTTGTGCTTTAGAACTTTACAGTCATGAAAAGATCAGAAAATAACTGATTTGCGACTTTGTTCTTGCTCTCTTCATTCACTCTCTAGCTTGCTCAACCATCACTGCTCCCTCTGTCTCTGGTTGAACTGGGGAGGAGGGGCCAACTTTGAAAGCTGTGTTTTTACAAACACCAACCAACAAATCCTGCATAGTATAACTTTAAAATGAAAGCACTTAAGGCATGCAAACAATTAGAAATTATGTAAACAATTATTTATTAGAACACCGACATCATTTCATAAACGTTTATCCAAATAAATCACTTCTGATCAGAAATGACTGCAGACAGAATTTATACAGCAACATGTCTCAAAGCCAGCAGGGAGATAATAGAAGGAGTCAAATCTGTAAATCAAGTATGCACAATTTAATCTTTTTCTCATGCATATACTATACAGTATGTACTTGTGGGGAATTACACAAGTAAAATAAAATTATATCAGGTTTTGCAGAGCAACCAATCACCACTTCAAGGACGTTGGATTGGGGATTGGCAACTGATGAAAAAAAACCACACAAAAAAACACTGCTTGATATACAGGGGAAACAGTTTAACTAAGTGGGCGGGCAGAAGTGTCACATTTTCCCTGTCCTGAGTCAAGGTAGGTTTTAAAAACAGTTTAAACTGTCTTTAGGCTACCAAACTAAATGTGAAAGCCAATGATGAATGCGCTAGTTTGTAATAGGCCTGATGCAGAACTGCAGTGGTTGAAAATACCTTGTGAATGGTCCTGATGAGAGTGTGCGCTGCCTGCCGATGAAGAGGGAAACTATAGGCTAGACGAGTGATCCGCTCGGTGCGTCAGGACGCACAAGATAACCGCAGATGGCAGACAATCCCAGTTTAAACGGATGATTTAAAACCGTGTATTTTTTTAGACTCTATGCAGGTGAAGAGTCTACACTTTTGGGGGGAGGGGATGAAAAACAGAAGCGTCCTACGAACAGATACGCATCAGACATCCAATAGTCTGATTTGCCTTACGCAGACGTTTTTCAACGCTGGCAAATTTGCTCACATGCTCACCATGTAACCAGCAACGGACGGACAAGCCGACTGCAACTTCAATTCAGTCAATATATCCACCACAGTGTCACATTTCCGTCACCGCTTCGCTTGACGTTGTAGTAACTCGCAAGTCATTGTTGTTTTTAAGCAGGACGATGGTGTCGTCGTTATTTATTTTGATGCCCACACGGGCGCATTTTCGTGAGAATCTTCTCTGTCCGTGAGGATTTTCCTCCCACTGCCGTTATCAGATTCTCAGTCAGGTGGATTTTTTTTCTTTACTCTCCCGTTATTCGTTGGTTTGTCTTTAAGATAGCAGGCTATTAATTTTTAATTCTTATGCATCCGCACGAAGACGGGACCAGAGAGGAGAAAACGAGTGATAACCAGAGGGGGAGAGAAGGAGAAGGAGGCAAGTGAGCGAGAATGAATGAGACACATTGAGCAATCAAGGAAAAGGAGATTGGAGGAATCAAGGTAGGAACGAAGCTGTTTTAATGTTATATGTTCTTAACACATGTTATACCAGTACAACAATAATAGCATGTAATGTGCACCACCCAAGCTTCCCGTATATGCTGCGTGAGGTAGTCGGGCGTGTAAGCCGATTTATTTATTGATATTTTCTGCTTTGACAAATACGGAGTTTTACGCTGCGTTAACAGCAGTCGCTTCATTTGAAATGCGTGCTGGATGCTCTAAATAAGTCGGATTTGAGAGTAGGTAGTCCCGTTCGTGGGCCTATGCATTGCACCGTGGCCTGCACACTAATAGATTTAGGTAATTTTAATTATTACAGTCTGGTAGCAAGGAAAATGCTTGTCCTATTAAAGTAAAGTGGTGGAGGAAATTTTCAGTCTGGCTAAATGGGTTATGAGACTGTGAAATAGTACATAAAAATATAGTGAGTGATAAACTATTTTTTATTCCTGGTGTCATCTCTTCCAGAAGAAAGTCTATGAGAAAAAGAGATGTCCTGGGATATTTTCTGCATATGTGTTGTATAAGCAAACATCCCTCACATCATGTCTTCTTCTTTAAAAAAGAAAAATCTCAGCACAAGTTCCTTGTGAGAGAAAGAAATTGTCTATTGACTATTAGAGGAATATATGCATCAGAGCAAAGTCCAGAGAGCCTCAAAGTGAACTGCTCTCTCCATCCTCCCATGTCCAAGAGTAAACCATTAATCCCCCACCTTGTCAAATCATTACCTTTAGGCCAGTTGCTCCCAGAGGGGTCTGTGGAGTCCCAGGAGTCCTAGGGGAATGTCTTAGGGTGCCCCAACAAAATGAGGTGCACTTTAATTTAATTTAATTTAACTTATCTGAAATCCCAATTAAGGAGTGTGTATGTTCAGCCTTATAGGTTCATGTCTTAAATAATAAATGTATCTCCACCTTACAGTATAAAACCACAGCAGGAAAAGATCCTTGCATATAGCCAGATTTCCAATGTCACCCCGTAATGTTTAGGGGCTCATATCATGAAAATTGAGAAGCCTTTATAATGTACTATGTTGAAATAATTCCCAGTATAATAAAACATCTAATAAAAAGGCACCAACAGCCTGCATTGTAGTTATGATGGAAGAAATTAAACCTTTTCTCTTTGTGTGTTATTATGATAAAATTGATCCTGAGGAGGCAGACCCTGAAAACAGTTATTTTCTGTCGCTAAGCCTTTTCCTCATTTCAGCGGGATGCATTGTGTTTGTCCAATTCTTGGGGAAAAATTGGCATGTCTACTATTCTGAAGGGGCTGAATGAAATTCAAATTCTTCAGGTGGTAAAACAGCAATATTGCAACTGTCTGATTGCATTATCTGGGCATTCAAGAAGCCAGACTTGGAATTGGTTTACTGCCAAACACTCTCCCCGGGAAGACAGAAGGATTTATTTCCCCCTTGTCTGTGTGTCACATCACCATCAGAAAAATTATTCTCGGCTTTCAATGGGTGAATAATAATCATACATTAGCATGGCATTAATGATCGTCAGACTTTTAATAAGTCACTAATCATAATTAGATTTATTTCACTGTGAGTTCTGCATTTTGGGAGGTTCTGCGATACTGTGGTCAGGATTCATAAACCATATCATTCAGTTGAAAGTACCAGCTGTGAATGAAATACTTTATATGGAACCTGCCTGTCGGTCTTTGCACCGGAGAACTGAATTATTTGGATTTCTTAAATGCATTTAGTTTAAACAAACGTGTATGCTCTGTATTCTGCACACATTCTGTGCCCAAGCACGCATGCACACGACAAATGGACAGACTAATATGCTCCCCTATACAGCATGTGTTTGTATGCACACACACACGCACGCACACACACACACAAACACACACACAAACACACACACACACACACACACACACATACAGACATACTATTTTTATGAATAAGAAAAATAGAAACATGTCCCCATAGTGAGTAGTGAGAGTTTCCTTTGTGTTTTTGTTTTTCTCTTCTATGTGCAATATGTATGTACCCCCTACAGCTCTTTGACATGGCTGACTAAATGAATATGTTAATAGAAAAAAAGTAGAGAGATAGAACCCTGATATGAATTTCAGAAAATGACCTATGATATTTCATATCCTCAGGACAGATAAATGTATTACACATATGCTAAAGAGTAATGTGAGAATAACATAAACCAGTTTTTATTATTTTATTTTTCAACATTTCACAATGTATTTAAATGTGTCACAGCATCGCTATTAATTACAGCGCAGGACACATATTGAAAGCTACATGTCAATAAGGGATTCTTGATTTTGACACTGCATCGAGATTTGTCCGTAACCTGCGAAGGACACTGACATCCTTTTCACGCATAGGATGGTGTGAAATGAAAATGAGCGAGGCTTTTACTAGCAGCACATCATTGTGCAGTTGCAATGGGCTTCGGGGTAACAAATAACATTGTTAAAAATACTGATAAAAATGCACTATATGCTGCGGATATGAAAATTCACCTAATCCACGATTCAATTACATTTTTCTATTTTGAGATTAAAATTGTCTTCAATTTCTATTTTGTCCCCCATTTCAGCAGATGATAAAACTATTGTAACTATTGTGAACATATCAGTTTTTATTTTTCAAAAAATGTTCAAAAGGGGGGAAAAAAGTATATAATATTAAACACACACACACACACATACATATACGCATATACATATGCGCATACACAAACAAACCATAGATAACGAACCAGGATTTCTTATGCACAACAATAGAATATTTTCGTTTAGAGCAAATCATGCTCCAGTTAAATTTGAAAAGAACAATAAATATAAACCTGCTGATAAGATACCACTACCCATCAAGAAAAATGTTGCCATTACGTGTTTCCTTTTTGTACTTGTGAGAGAACTTGCCTGAGTATGTTATGAAATCTTAGTTGTTTTTTACCTCTGTCAAACAAAGCATTGATCCTGTGTCCAATTTGAATAATAAAAATGAAATGCTGTCCACTTTCTAATATAAAGTCGAAATTGTTGCACCTCTCTATTATGACCATATCCAGATTTGTCTTGATGTAGTCGTAACACACTGCAATGTACACGCACAGAAAGCTTTGTCAACATGCAGCAGGAAATGGTTGAAGAACTTTTAATGCCAGTCCAGAAGAGACAAGCTCTACAACAGCACTGCAGTATATTCTGATGATAAACTCAATCTCATTATTGCCTTTTGATGATGAAAGGCCCCCAGATATGATATCCGATTAGAACTACAAGCCTTGCAAGCTAGTCTGCCAGACCTCGCATGGTCCATTGAATAGAGGAATTTATGTTTAATAATCATGTTCATGCTCTATATTGATTTATCGTAATTCTGAAGATTGTTTGCAGTTGTAATCCATTCAGAACAACCCTTTGAAAGATTGAATCTGGATGTCAATTTTTGACCTTCTTTTTCCCAAAATGACATTTTGACATAGCACTCAAAGTCATTCTGATAACTGGCTGACTAGTTGCGACCTTTACCACAACAATTTTGGAGCAGCGTTTTTTCACCCCATCATTACATATTTGCTGACATTTGAAACGGAATGGATACGCTTCGGTGGGTACTTTTGGTGATCAGTGAGTGCTCTTCAACCAATTCTATCTCATTAGGGTGGAGGTATGCTGTGATGGATGGCTGTGCTGGGATCCATGCAATTTTTTAAAGTGTCTCAAGAGGTGCTACCATGTACCAATGTACCTCTTGTGCATCGGTAAAGAGTAATCTTTTATGCCCTTTTCAGTTGATGTCAAAAAGGTATGTCTCTGTAGGCCAGTTTTTCACCAGACTGACCTAGAAAGTGTTTATTGTGTAGTGCCTGGTAGCTTTTCCTTACTGCTTCCCTTCGTAGGCAGTGCTGTTTACCTGGCAGTGGCAGCTCTGTGGTTGTCAGCAGCCTGATAAGACTTGTCATGACAGGAAAGCTATTATGATGATAATGACAGTTATTGTGGTCCAATGTTTTACCACCGCCGACAAAACTCCCTGGAAATGGTTTTAAACAGCTGTTGTTGGACTAATTATTGCAATCAAAAATACCCTATTATGTTTTCTAAGGCTATTTGTAATGTGTTGGCTGTTTTCCCCTTAAATGCTAGATTACATTTTGGGAGCTTGGACATGCATTAATGGGTTGGAAAGAGAGGGATAAGGAGAGGACAAGAGAGGGAAAGAAAATAGAAGAGGGTGCAGAGTGCAATAGCGCACATGTGTGTTTGTGTGTGTGTGTGTGTGTGGGGGGGTACATAATGGGCAACAAGCAGAAATTGTCTTGTAGTGCAGAGGTGCAAAAGCGATGGGCAGTGTACATCCATTTTGAAGCTTTTGGTCTTTATGCTTTTGGAGTTCTCTTAATATAGCCATGCACTCAACAGCCGGTAACTGCGGACCGGCTCTGCTACATCTGGAGAAAAGCTAAAGGTGTGAGCTTTTAGAAGTCAGTCCTATAGCAACCCTACAACACACACTAATTCAATTCAATTGCTGCCAGCCTTGAGCACGTGTAGGCGCCAGCATGGCGAAAATGAACAAGAGCACGTGAACAGAAAAAAATCGATGAGGACTCTTTTTCATAAATGGAGTGGGTGTTAAATTAACTGGATGGGCCCATGTAGCAACACATTGGATTGAGTGCCTGGTGTATTTGGGTTGTATCTATCCACTGAGAGACAACTTGGTGTACAGCAGTGAAAAGACTCTGTGATGCTCAATCAATGTGACCAATCAGCCTCTCCAGCAATTCATTCAGTTTTACACAGATTTGTCAAGAAGAGCGGGACTCTGAATTGGTGTTTAAAACGTGTATCACCACAGTTTCGATGACCAAATTCAAACCGCTGCTTGTAATGGCCGCCTTTGATTGCCCTTTTGAGGCTGCCTGATTTTCCTATTCATGTTGTTAAAAGCAACTTCAAATGCCAGCTATCAGCTCAATCTGTGTTTGTCAGTTTTCATTTCTTAACATGTGTTTAATGGGGTTTTCAAGGCTCTGTGCCATGATCCAATTTTGAAGGCACTTGGGAATAATGATCACAAATCAATATAATCTTGCCCTACTGGTTGTCTGACATTTGAGGAAATCAGTTATGGCAGCTGCTACCAAAGGTGTATAGTGGCAATGGTGTTCTTAACACTGTGAGATCGATTTTGATCCCTTCGCACCTATAGCAAAGCACACAGTCAAGGAGAAATACTATGCATGCTATATATGCCAAGAGACATACAGGAAGGAAACACAACACACAAGAACAGCTTTGTTTGTGCCAAATTATTATATTTTTTTGACACAGTCTGAGTGCTAAATTCACAATAAACTGAAATAACTGTAGGGTGGAAAGGTGAAAATAAAGCTTTGCACACAAAGAGAAAGATGGAAAGAGGGTCCATCTTAGTTAAAGCCTTGTCTTCAGGTAATTGGAGTAGCTTTCCACGTCCAAACTGTCTATCTGAAAAAGGAGGAGCACACAGATGAAAGGAAACAGGGATCAATTGACCTAATAGCTTGTCCAATCAATCCTTATGTTTTTCTGATAGCTTGACGTAGGGTGCACGGACCAGAGTGGTGGATGAGCCCATCTAATTGGCTCGGCCAGAGCAGGCAGAGCGGGAGGCTGAGTGGTAATGGCAGGAGTAGTCGTCATTCCTCCTCCCACCTGGCTCTCTCACAGCGTCAATACACTGACACCTTTGTCCTCATTACCTCAGCTTAGTGCCATGTACAACCCCTTCATCTGCCACTGAAGGACTCCGATGTTCCTTCATTACACCTCAGTTTACACGAACCACTTCTCACTTTCTGCCGCTGACCCCTCACACTCAATGACTAATATAGGAGTTACTCAACATTGTCTAAGCTATCAACGCATTCAGTCAGGCAGGAAAATATGGAGAGACGTGTATATAAACAGAAACTCCTTCTGTGTGTGTTTGCCAGTCTGGCCCTTACAAGCAGTGATGTTCACCTGAGACTCACCTGAGCCATTCCGCAGAGGATGGCTCTGGTGGATTTGTATTTGTGTCAGCCGTGCTCCCCTTGGAGTACCTGGTGTTGGACCAGTGTGAGCATGTTTGTGTTTGTGTGTCTGTGTGCTCGTGTGTGTGTGTGCATCCATGCTGTGAGCTGTGAGAAGAAGCAACACCACGAAACAACACGGGACCAAAAGAGGCTGTTTGTTTGCCTGTCTGCCATGGTGGTAGTTGGAGTGAAGGAGGTAGAGAAAAAAGAGAGCAGGAAGTAGAGGAGGGGGTGGGGGTGGGAGATTGAGCTCCTAGAAAGAGGTGTGAAAGGGCACGTATATTCATAAACAGCTGAAAAAACACCTAGAGCATAATACATACTGTACAGTAGTTAGATGCCAGATGAGACAAAGGGGGAAGGTGCACCGTGATGGAAAAAGTCTTTAAACACCTAGAGCAATGAACTTAAAGAGAGAGAGTGAGAGAGTGCATCCGGAGTGGATTAATTAAGAATTATAATTATGTTGGGACTATGCTTGCCTCACCTGAGACTGCCCTGTGCCACTCTTCTCCAATCCTCATGCCCACTGCTCCTCTGCACATATGGACATAAACCAGAGGAAAATACTACTCGTGCATGTCGTATCATAGAGTCACCTCTCTGATGATGTATTGACCACTTTGCTGCTTTTCTTTTTTAGAGTTTGAGTTACTTTGAAGTACAAATTGGTCTAAAATTGTCATCAGAGAACAATTTTGCAAATTTCTATTTGAACCTGCATTAATAAACTTTATTTTGCCACTTATGGACAATGGAAAAAGCTATTAACAAACCACTGACATTATTACAGTAAATAGTTAATATAGCAGACATGTAAATAGTTGCCTATAAACATCCAGTATACACGAGCAACATTACCATTCATTTAGAGTTGTGTGTCTGGCCAAATGTAAGCCAAATATTCACTCACCTTTTATGTTTTTGTCTCCGTCAGCTTCTGTGGAAATATCTGGCTGTTTATCAGCTAAATACTCCACTGTGTTCACCAGGTAGTTTCTAATTTTGCCTGTCTGCACTTTTGTGCTGAGCAGGTAGAATGGGTGATTTGTAGAGCGTTTTCTCTGAAAACACCTGGTGAAGCTGAAAAGGGGGTTGCTGAGAGCAGGAAAACTGTAGCAAAACAGTTAAAAATCTAAAACTTACAAAGTTTTCTGCTTATTTTCAAGACTACTACTTGTTCATACAATACCACATATTCATTACAAATACTGCGTTAGGGAGTCAATGGCAGAGCATCAGCATCAGGCACATTGTCTATTAGCAACCTTCTACTGCTAGCGAGAAAACAAGATGGCTGAACGATTTGTCGGTTGTCTGATTTTGAAGACATCTTGGAAGAAAATAAAGACTGTGATTCAAGCCGTACCACAGCCGTACCACAGCTGTACTCAGCGGTGGTGAAGTGCTCCGGAGACACAGACGGGGGAGTGAATTTTTCCACGTGTCTTCCCTACATTACAAAGATAGTATTGAGTTTGTATAGAGCCCAGTGTGATTTAACAGTGTAAATGTGAAATAAAAATTACTGCATGTTCAACATCTTCTCTGGTTACATGGTCTTTTTAAAATGTATTTATTCTCTAAAAACTACAGTGCAGTGTAGCAGTTTTTATTAACTGAGTGCTTTGCTACTTTCATTTGTAATAGGGACTTATATTGGGGGATGTTTATTTAGTTAACAACAACAAAATGATGGGTATCGTGACCACATGTTGCATGGTGAAGGACATCATTTCTGATGAAATACACTGTCAGGGTATTAATGTGCTTTTAATCCGGTAACGATTAATATAACACCACTTGCACTCTCATCCTGTAGTGCTATTAGAGTATGGACACAAACCACACATCATACATCATCTGACCACAAAAGACGCTCGCCAGACCACAACTTAACCTATGGCCACCTCACAGCTCCAACACAACACGCACGACTTGAACTGACCACTAAACACAAACAAACACACACACACACACACACACACACACACACACACACACACACACACACACACACACACACACACACACACACACACACACAAATACTTGCTCTGCAGCCACAGACATTAGGCATTTAGGGAACAGAATGGAAAAGGATTTAATTGAGTCTTTGATCATTATAGAATTACCATGTGCCTTCTTGGCACCCTGGTTATTGTTTCATGGATTAATCATTTTCATTTCACAAATTGTGGAATCCACATAGCAAATCAGTGTGCTGCCTGCTTGACATAGATATGCAGTTGGACCAAGGGAATTTTAATGTGCCCTCCAATTGGCTCTAGTCGTCCATGCGACTTGATTTATTTGAAAGATTGGTTTTATTGATTTACTGAATTAATATGGTGCCAGTTTAATCAGTGTGCTATGGAACTATGCAGAATTTGGCATCTCTGTGAACTCAAATGAATTGAGTGTACAATATTGATCTGGTTATCCACAGTATTTATTCAGCTATTTGTCTAAGGGCTGATTAATTCAGTGTGTACGAAATAATGTAGGTATGTGTTTATGAGGTTGTGCGAGTGTTTATGTTTGTGTGTGTGTGTGTGTCTCTCTCTCTCTCTCACTATCCCTCTCTCTCTCTCTCTCTCCCTCTCTCTCTCCCTCTCTCTCTCTCTCTCTCTCTCTCTCTCTCTCTCTCTCTCTCTCTCTCTCTCTCTCTCTCTCTCTCTCTCTCTCACTATCCCTCTCTCTCTCTCTCTCTCTCCCTCTCTCTCTCTCTCTCTCTCTCTCTCTCTCTCTCCTCTTCTCCCTCTCTCTCTCTGTCTCTCTCTCTCTCTCTCTCTCTCTCTCTCTCTCTCTCTCTCTCTCTCTCTCTCTCTCTCTCTCTCTCTCTCTCTCTCTCTCTCTCTCTCGGGTAATTTCATTTGCTATGGGCTGCAGGTTTCAACCTTTTATTGGAACAGCAGCATTTACAATTTATACCTTTGCCTTTCTGTACATGCAAAAGCACGCTTTTGCTGTGTGTCATAAAATGACACATCACATGCAGGCTCAGCATTAATACACACGAGAGCATGCATGCACACAAAACAAGTATGATCGCCATGCTGGATGAGTGCATTATGTGAGGTGTCATTATATAGCAGCAGTATATAATGTAATGTATGTAATGTAGAAGTGGAGCCGTGTTCAGCACCGGTTTGGTGATTGAGCAGTATCTGTCAAAGAGGGCCAGAGGAGGGAGAGTAGATCTCTAATTAGAGCTAACTCAGGGTAGATATGGATGCCTTCTGACAGCTGTCTCATCTGATTCTGCTGCCTGTGGAAGAGAACATTTGTTTGGAGATGTTTGTTTAGGCTCATTATGGATAAAAAACAGAGAGGCTTCACACATCTCTTTCCTTCTATTCCATGTATAATGGAGGACCACCAATGTAAAATTACACAGAATAGAATCTCGGCTGTCAGTCGGTTTCCCACATTTACAGAGCGAGTTCTGCTCACAAGATATTGTGCAGTTCTAGCTGTAACCCTACAAGGCTATTTGAGCACACTGGGGTAAAGACATCTGCCTGTATAAGAGACATCAGCAGCAAAGAAAAATATATATATATATTTTTTAAGCTTGACATATAAAATTCTCTGACTGTATGCTATTATAGTTGTTGTTGCACATCCTGGAAGCTATTGTAGATTTTAGGAGAAAAGTCCAGTGAGAGCGATTGTGAGCTATAGTATACTTACTGAGGGTAATGAAATACAGCCGAACTGAAAACTCCTACTCCACATGTTTACCTAATCATATGACACGGACCACAGCTCAGGTCATAATTACCATACAAGTTCAAACAAATGCAAAGGGCAGCACTCTATATTCTACTGGCATTTCTGCTCTGCATTATGATACACTGTTTATAGTTAATAAGATGAATGACTAAAGGTGCCATAGGAATGATCCTTAGGTTTACAGCCATATAGGGTGTGAATTAGTTCTATTTAAAAGAAATTATGGAATTGAATTCAATCTTTTATGCTTTGCATTGTGTTGTGTGTGAGGTTTTCTATAGGAGCATGTGTGAATGCCTGAGTTTATTTACCTGTTTGCCACACTGAAGGCACAAGGAAACAATAACCTTCAACACTATGCAGCATTTTCACAATGTTTTTTTATACTGCAGCACTACTTTACACTTTACATGAATGTTGTAACTTAATTCTAATCAGATCAAGGCAACAATTAAAATACTACAGCTGCAATGTACACATGTTAACTGGATTATCTCAGTTGAATTAAATCCAAAATTGGAGAAAGGATAATTGACTGACCCCAAGATCAATCGTTTTCTTTACTCTGATACACACTTGCACAAACAATGACATGGCTACCAGTGGAAAACAAAGCAAAACAAACATTTTTGGGGCGACAGAAAAAAAAATGACTGATGTTGCAACCAGCTCTGTAAGTGACAGAGCTCGTGTTACAGGGGACTCGATAAATTCATCATCACAACAAAACAAAAGCACAAAGTGTCTCTGTTTTCCCCGTGCTGAGAAGATGTTTTGCTCGCCGACTTTGCGTCATATAAATTATGTAAACACTGGATTGCTGGCAAACTAATCGTATGTTGAACTAATGTGAGTTATTCGGTGAAAACAGGTTAAAGGTGTGTGTTTAAACATACTATTTCCCACATCTACTACTATAGGTCCCTGCGCAGGTACTGAATTGCATTTTAACTTCCTCTCCTCTAAACCTGATGTTTTTCCACTGTACTAACAGTATGAAAGTATCTACATTAACCTCTTTTCTATGCTCTTTCCGTTACCCTCTAAACAATTTGTTCTGCCCTCACAGACTGTATTTGTTGACTAGTCTAAATAATTAGGGTGCTTCAGCCCACATTCATACCTGTTTGCTCACCCATTGTTTGCAGTTCACAAACCTAAGTGTCTATGTGCTCAGTGGTTCTCTAATATGTGCCCGTTTACACTCTCTTGCCCCTGCACTCTGCACTTGCATGCACTTGTATGCACTTGTATGGACTATCCTTCCTCTGCAAGTGTACTAACGTTTGCCCTACACTCACCTTCTCTCCTGCTCATGTGCCCCCCTCACTCACCTTCCGATGTTAGCAGATATGGATGGAAATACAAATGACCCCTGATGAACCCAGATATTGAGCTGTTTCAAAGCTGGAGGCTTTAGATAATATCCCTTCTTTGCTCAAACGTGCTGGTGAAGGAGGGGCCATGGTTTCTTGCTACATCAGAGTTTTATGGGATTTATGACCCCCGTCCCCAGCAGCTATCTTTCCCTCTACTGGCACTTCTCCCACTGGCTAGAATTAGCAGGCGAGGAAAACAAACAAATTACAAGGAAACAAACACAAGGGCTAATAAGCATGTAGTGACATGAAGAGAATGCTTTCAGCAGGATGCAGGCTGAGAGAGGGAGAGGGAGGGAAAGGGCAGGGTATAATCTTCTCTCGCTCTCCCTTCGTCTTCTGTTTCTGCATTTCCCTTTAATTTCCTCCTGCCCGGCTGTCCCTTCCACCCTCTGTGACTCGCCAGTGGGGCTCTCCGAGGAGATCATCTCCAAGCATGGGCAGTGTGAGACAGATGGGCGGATGATGGATCTGACGTGATAGACAGCGGGGTGATGGATGGCTGGCTGGCTGATAGGGGATTAATGCAGTGCTGAGGCCGCTGCAGCACAGCGGATGGCTTAGTGATAGATAGATAAAACTGACGAGCAGATAAACAAGAGAGCGCTAATCCACGCCCCCTTGATGGACAGAAAATCAAAGAGAGGGAAAAGAGCCACAGAGGGAGAGGTGGACCTTTATATCGCCATCGCTGGGTGTAGAGCTTTAATGGGAGGGAACGTAAGTGGATGCAAGGTGAGATGAGATAGGGGTCTTCTGAGAGTTTGTGTAGTAGTGGTGTGTAGGCATGGGTCAATGAAAGCACATGTCTTTTCGAGGCAGGCTTAGTACTGGATATATTGGACGAGGGCGGGAGTTTTGGTGATATGGCATTGCGGGGGTGACAGCGAGGGCTGGTGATATTCTGTTTCGAGTGATGGCGAATAGTTTGACTGCGGAGGAGAGATTGGGCACAGTAGCAAATTGGCCATAGTGGGATGTGATGATTGGACAGCAGTGAGTGCGCTGGTAGGGGATTTGTTGGTATTTTTAATGCACTTCCCTCAGTGAAACAGCTTAACCTTCTGTGCAATGGACGAAAAAAAAGGTTTTGGGTCTCTATGTTTATGCAATTCTTCCAACTGGTGGGTTGAAAAGGCCTGCCGTGATAAGAGGAAGAGGGGGGGGAAAAGAGCAAGGGGAGTGGAGGACAAGCCCAGAGAGAGTTCCTCTGAAAATAGGGAGCAAGCAGCCTATCCCTACGTTATTATCGAGCGCTAAGCTTTGTCTCTCTTCACCGTTTCAGGGGACCCCAGGGGTTCTGGCATCGATCCGGTGTACTCAGAATGCACTCCGGTGTCACCTATTTAAACACAGTGAGCCGCTAGCCAACTGAGACAAGCCTTTATTTATCAAGCCTCTGATTTTGGCTGCACGGATGACAACCTGATTAGTACTTAAAGGAGCTCTTAAATCTTTTATTGGAATGGGTGGAGGAAATCTATATAGAGAGGGAGACAGCAGTCCTAGTCGGAGAGAGTTATGGAGGATGAACAGAGAAGCGAGGTGAGGGACTGTGTCATCCAGGGGGTTAATGAAGGGGAGGGACACACTGGATAAGACGTGTGTGATAGAGAGAGAGAGTGTGTTACTGGGAACAATGGGTGAGAAGTAGAAGGAGAGAGTGGGTGAGAGCAAGAGAGGGCATGTTACTAAGGAGTGGTGGCAGAGATCAGGGGACCAGATGAGAGCATGAGCGGCTGGGGCAATGAATGAACGTAGGATGGGTGGGTGTGAATATAGTGAAAAAGTGAAGGGCCTGAGCAAATGAACAAATTGCTAAACAAACAAGTGGTTGATGACTGTGTGTTTGCGTGTGTTCGTACAGGATGTGCACACACATGGGCAAATGAATGCGTGAGGCATGATGGAAGAGACTAAGTGAGTGAGTAATGGGGGTTAGTGATGGGTGTGTTGACAGAAAGTGTCAGCTTTAACCACACTGACCCGCGAATACAGGCTGCATGCACAAGTGGCTGAATTTGAGTGCCAGCTTGGACGTGAACTGACTGTAAAATTGGATCTGAATTTCGTGTTGGATGTGAAATGAATGCAAATAGGAAAAGTAGGTGGATGGTGTTTGCGCATCTATCTCTATGTGTCAGCCTCCCGTCATTTCTATATCATTTTAGATGAGCGCAGGAGACGAACATCTCTCCAGTATCTCAAGCACATAGATGTAGCTACATTTGAACACTTCGTTTCATCTTCTGTGTAATTATAGCCGACGGGATTGATCTGCGTTTTGTTTTTCGGGGAAGGTCCTCTCCTCGCTTCTTGACAACATCATCAGTGTACCAAAATTGAGGCTTGTATTTTTAATTCATAGATTAAACTCCATTAAATAATAATCCCAACCTTCTTGGCACGCTTTAACTGGGAACCATTTTGTTTTGTGTAATGTATGAGTATATTTACTCTCGTAGGGAGAGGAACACTAAGCGATGCCAGTGCTCGATTAGAGAGGAGCTGTTACTAGAGAGCTGCGAGATAATTTATTCTTGCTCCCCCACCCCCCCCTTGGGATGCCAATGGCCGATTCACTTTCAGCGCCAAGTTATGTGTATACGTTTGTTTATGTGTGTCACACTAGTGGCGGGTTGATGTAGGGCTTTTCAGGACGAGGCTACTGTCTGTCCTGCAGCTCGCGCTACAATCAAATCCTTCCCCCCTCTCACCTCGCCTCTGTCAGTAACAGCAGTTGCAAAACAATACGGCCCGTAAAATGTCAAGAGAATTAGCATGGCATGAATACACACACATTTTTTACTGTCTCCTCTTCTCTCCCTGGCCTTTCTTTTTTTTTCTGCTCACCTGTCTCTCTCACCGACTTGTCTGCCGTGCCCTCTCCACAGCCCTGGGCTGCAGCATGCTTGTCTGACCCTGTCCTAGTCTCCTTCAGGGTCTGTGTCTTGGTGATCAAGCTCCATTATTCATGCTGTATCGTGTTTCGCCATCAATTCCCGCAATGGAACAATTGAGACAGATTTCCCTGACTGTCACAATAGCACCGAGACTCAGCAGAGGTTGGAAATGGGATTAGCCTTAAATGGAATTTAATTTTCACCGTCGTTGTCTCCGAAGCCTGTCTACCACCCAGACACCATGACGCGCTTTGGTAGTGCTTTCACCAGTGTGTTGTGTGAGTTTGAGTGTGTGTGTGTGTGTGTGTGTGTTTGTGTGTGTGCGCGTTTGTGAGCGAGAGATTAGGCCTACTCCTGTGCTTTACAAAACCGAGTGTAGCATTTGTAATGTGATGCACATGTGCAACTGTGTCTTATTGTTGTAAAGCACTGTCATTTAACTGTGCAGCAGTATCATTCAGGGTTTTTTTCCCAACAAAGTCTCGCATTGACAAGTTGAGACTGTAAGATGTCAATGCCTCTGTCTATAATACTGCAGGAGATGGAGTGTGTTTATTTGTGTTTCTTTGTAGTGATGGGGAAAAAAACACATAACAAACAATAGGAACTTTCTCTCATCTCTTAAACTCTCATTTTTGTGTCTCCCAATGAGTAAAGAAACAAAAATCCCTTGCGAGTCAATCGACTACTGAGGCTTCAGCCACAGCAGCTGGTGCTTCTTTGACATGAAAATGTATAAGCGAGTAAATAGATAAATGAATAAGTGTTGTCGAAGAGTGAATCAATGTTTATGGATTGGCATCCACAGACCTGCTGTGCTGCAGATGAAATGAATGAGGTGGTGGTTATGTGTACATGTCAGTGTGTTTGTGTTCGTCAGTGAGGCGGGTTGGGAGCTGAGTTTGGAGGCTGCTGTGATGCTTTGAGTCTGTCTTCAACGATTTAAGTGTGTGTAAGTGTATGTATGATGTGTTTGTCCTCGGAAGTTGAGGTGTGTGTGTGTGTGTGTCTGTGTGTGTGTGTGTGTGTGTGTGTGTGTGTGTGTGTGTGTGTGTGTGTGTGTGTGTGTGTGTGTGTGTGTGTAAACTTCTGATGAATTCCGTTTGGGGTTTTTCTGACTTCCCTTCTCTCTTTTTCCATCAGCTTAACACAAACATGATCAATACTTGAATTAATGTGTAAGTAAAGAGGCAAAACATGTCGCACTGGCCTTGGAAAAAGGCTCCCGCCCCACACCCTCCCCCCAACAGCCTCCAATGCAGCTGGGCTTAGTGAAGTCAAGAGAGGAGTGAAGAGAAAGAAAGAGCAACAGAGCGTGGGGAGCAGAAGAAATGAGTGTTCGTTAGTAATGAACACATTATTGGGGTAAACTGAAATGCATTCAGCTTTCAGAGTCTGCCTTTTTTTTGGCTGCTGTATTAATTTGACTAATTATTAGTTGAGGGGTAATTACGTCTTGCTGCATGGGTGATGCCTCTTGTCAAGGAAGGCAGCAGTGTGGTGAATGACGTGTGCGCTGGAGTGTTGGGGGTGTACATGAGGTATAAAGAGCAGTGACTACAGCATGGCGAGACAGGCCACAGGTGTGGGTGTAGACTCAGGGGAGTCTCTCGGTGCGAGAGAGAGAGCTTGTGTGTTGTGTTTGTGTGCGAGTGACAGGGTGTGAGGTTCAAGAGGCAGAACGGTGATTTGTGAGTATTGTATTCCTGTAATCTGCTCAGATCAGATCAACTAGAGCCAATAATGCAACACTGAGCCAAATACCACACTGCTCTTTCTTCATTTATATTTCTCTCTCTCTCTCTTTCTCTCTCTCTCTCTCTCTCTCTCTCTCTCTCTCTCTCTCTCTCTCTCTCTCTCTCTCTCTCTCTCTCTCTCTCTCTCTCTCTATTTTGTCTCTGCCTTTTTTCCTTTCACTGCAGTGGGTGCCAGCTTTGCTGCAGAGGGAAAGATTGAGGAAAGATGTAGAGAGAGAGAGAGAGAGAGAGAGAGAGAGAGAGAGAGAGATGGAGCGAGAGCGAAAGACAAACTAGATGAGAGAAGATGGATGGTGAGAAATGGAGATAGGAGTAAGAGAAAGAGACTCTGAGAACAGAGGAGGAGATGGAAGGTGGACGGGATTGAACAGCAAACGATTACTGCTCTGTGTGTGCTCCTGGTAGAGCCTGATACCGAATCAAACAGTGCTGTTTCTCTCTATTGACACGCACACACACACACACACACACACACACACACACACACACACACACACACACACACACACACACACACACACACACACACACACACACACACAAATAGACACACACACAAACACTGGCCACAAGCATTTGAGTTTGTTTTTGGCCAGTGCTGGGTGGTGCTTGGCAGAAGAAATTAAGCCTAACAACCGTGGCATCTGTCTCAGCAGCAGGAGAGTCCCGCCTCCCCACCCACACATGACCTGCCCTGCTTTCATTCACTGAACGCCTGCTGCCAGCCTCAGGATGGGCCGCTGCCTCCGCCACTGCCTGCCACCCCCCTCCATCCTGGCCTCTCTGCACTGCCAACCACTCTGTGCCCGCGCCCATGTTTCCCCCCTCGAGCAACAACCAGGAGCCTAGCGATATGGCTGCTTCAAATATTCATAACAGCCACACTGCAACACAGAGCTCTCTCCTCCCCTCCATTTTGAGAGGCAGTTCTCATGCTGTAGCTGCTGTTAGTGTGAACACGGTTTCGCTGCTCCGAGTCAACTACTCTGTAGTTAGTGTGTGTGTATTAACTATATTGTAAGTATCAAGCAGCATTTTGACTCTTCAGTCCGTCCTCCCAACTGATTGTGCGTGGAGCTAAATATAAACCCTCATCCTTTCTCTTTGCCGCCATCCCTCCATCCACTCTCAACCCTCCCCCCTCATCCACGGCTGAGCACAACCACCAGCCTGCTAAAGGGGTCGTGCTGCTTTACGCCACATTGAAACCCAAACGGAGTCAGGGAAGAGCAAACTAGCACACATGCAAAAGAGTCACCGATGCTATACTTAGACAGGCACAGGCATACCACAGGCACACATGCTGGGCCAGTGCGTAATACATGCAAAGACTATTAGGCACAGAAATGTATCCGGACTTCAGTGCACACATGAACATGTAGGCCCACAGAGTGATTTGAGAGGCTGCTTCTAGGGAGAAAAGTTCTACTATGTGTCTCTCAGGAAGCCACAGGCTGGATAAACATCCATTTGCAGCAGCAGATGCCTCCGTCTCCCTCTAATGCCCGTTCCTCCCTTCCTCTCCACTCTCACCGTACCACCTCTTCACGCCCAACACCTCGCATCCCTCTCTCTCGCTTCTCCTTTAATGAAGACTACCCCCTGCTTGTTCAACCCATCCCTCTCAATCTCCCTTTCATTCAGCCACCTCCCTTTCCTTACTCACTCCCTATGTTGTCTCCAATTCTCCTTTTTCTCTCTCTATCTCTGTCCTTTCTTTTATTCTCCATCCCTTCTCATCATGCAGGCCGCCTGCTAGCTCTGGGCCCCGCTGCTTATCCTTCGTATTCACTCGTTGTATCTCCAGATTATTTCTCTGGGGGGCATCCTGTGTGTGTGCTCTCCACCATACTGTGTTATCTAGCTCATCAAGTGGGTTGGAGTGGATCAGGATGGGTGGGGGTTGAGGCTTGATGCTCTGGCTTGTGGCAAACAGGTGGCCCATAGGGACGAGCACTAACAGTGATAAGTACAACGGCATGGGAGGATGCTAGTGTTTCTATAGCAATCTGTTTGGAACTGGCATGGTTTCTAAACAACAAGCCATTATTTAAGCCGTGCCATCGATATCATGAAGTTGTGAAGCTACACAGTGGGCCCACCAACCACCAGTGAGCTGCAAGATGGATGGGATGGCTGCTGGAACTAATGTGGCAGCTGAGTCTTGAGGCATGAGCCTGAATAATATCTGGTTTAGCAGTTAAGTTGTACAGCTTGCTTTAATGTGATTATTTTTAAACTGTGTTGGGGCACCTGCAAATTGGCGTTGATCATTGCTGATTGGCTAGCTTTTAACAGCTGGTCGACTGTTTAATGTTTCTGTCATGGAGGGGTTATCATGTAGCCTGTTTCTCCTGTCTCCTGTCTCCTGTCCTCGCAATAGCTAAATGGCAAGTCATCCTCTTAAGAGAGAGGGAGAGAGAGCATGAAAAAGAGAGCGGTGCAGCATGGAGCCCTTATTAAAGCTGTCCTCCAAGGCTGCCCTCTGACTGATTCCCCCTGTAAATCTCTCCTTTAATTGGAGAGGGCACAAGCAGAGAGGTGCAGTCTCAGTCACAAATGTATTCTGTGTCTCTGAGGATGGATGGAGGAGAAAAAAATAGAGGCAGACAGAGGGACAGAGGTCTTTAGAACCTGTGGGCGGAGACCAAACAAAAGTCAAAGTTCTAAACACGATGAAGGGTTGTGAAGTGAGATGACATATTTACATTGGTCTGGGAAGTTGGAGGTGAGACGATGAACAGGTAGCGCAGTAATGGAGAGAGACGGACAGAGAGTTGAGCCAAGGGTGATGCAAGGAGAGCAGGAGTACAATGGCTGAGGAACAGAAAGTAATGGAGGGAGACAAATATAAATGGCTGGCAGTGAAAGAAAAGGAAGGTGTGTGTGTGTGTAAAAGGAAGAAAGAGCGAGAGAGGGGGGCAGAAGAGAGACAGGCTGATTTCACCAGAGTTGCAGCCTGAGTGTCCTCCCTTAATGGGGTTGCCATGACAACAGTGTATAAGAGAGTCAGGCTCCAGAAGAGTGTGTGGTATGTGTATGTGTATGTGTGTGTGTAAATGTGTGTGCGTGTGCTCTGCTCCTCAAGTGATTGATTGTCTGTGAGATAATATACACCACAATGCCGTAACACAAGCACACCTTGGGCATTTTTTTATAAAAAGGTGGGCAGGGGTTTATTTCCTTTCTATGTTTGTTTGGTTGTATGTCCTTGTGTGAATGACAAACAGAGGGATGGAGGGAGAGAGAAGGAAAAGGAGCAGTTTCTCAGTCTGTGTCACTGCCCTTACTGGCAGATCCAAGTGGGTGTGCGGTAGCTGTTGTGGACTGTCCCTGTCCCTTATACCACTGGCAGCCATGTTGAAAGAGGTTAGGTCATGTCATGCCAGTCAGGTGACGTTGTTTGGAGGGCCCAGCTGTCACAGAGCAGAGGCAGTCCCACAGGAGCACCAATCTGTCATCATTATATTAATGACACGCATAGCACTGCTAGCAATGTCATCTCTTGTGTGTGCCAAAGCTAACGAGCAGCGCCCTAATTGTAAAATTAATTGAAAAACATTTTGATTAAGGACCACACTCCCCACCCCAACCCTCCTTCATCTTCATCAGCTCCCCTTTCGCTCGGCACCACCATCTTTCTATCCCCCTGGTTATATCTTTCCAGGCCCAGCGGCTCTCTCATTCTTACACTACTGTATTCTCACTTTCTTTGTGTCCTATCTCATTTGCATCACTGACCTTCTCTCATTTTCATCCATGATCTGTTTCTCCTTCAACCTTTCCTAACCCACCAACACGCTCCCTAGCCCATCATTTTCTCCTCCCCTCAACATACTCATTTTCTACTATCTGCCACTCTCTTCTTTCGTTAGGCAAATGACAACTCTTTTATGTTTGCAATCTCCCTCCTCATCCCTCCCTTCCTCCCCTCCTCTTTGTCTTTTCCCATCAGGCTTCCCTCTGCGCTGCTGTCTCTCTTGTCTTTTCTCCTCATGTCTCCATTACTGTCTGTTTTCCGCCCTCGGTATGTCTGTGTATCTTGTGACTTTATGCAGCGGTGGAATTCTAAGGGGGAAGGAGTTGATGAGGTAGTCGTTTGTGCCCAGCCTTGCCTTTTTACAGCACCCCCACACCCCTTCAGTCCTTTTTTGTACCCTCAGAGACTGGTCAGTTCCTGACTCTCACTCACACACTTTCTCCTTCCTCTATCTCCAGCAAAGCTGCAGAGCCAGAGGGAAAGAGAGAGAGCATGATATGACTAGTGTACATCTCTACTGGTCTTTTATTCTCTAGCCTTCCCTCTCATCTCGCCTCTCCTTCTGCTTCTCTCAGTCTCCATTTTTCCCGTGTGGACTGAGGTCCAGTTTATCATTCCGCCACAGACTCCACAGCAAGATTTCTGGTTTTGTGCAATTTTGTGTGTGTGTGTGTGTGTGTGTGTGTGTGTGTGTGTGAGAGAGTGTGCTTTCTTGCACGTCATGATCTAATTAAGTAAATGACACATTAGGTATTTTAACTCCCTCTGTGTGCTTGAGTACGTACAGTATGTGTGAGTGTAAAGTACAAGGTTTGAGAGAGTGAGAGTATATATAGGCAGGGATAATGGGAGCACCAGGACTCATTAATGTCACTTGTTGCAATAATGATACAGACACTGAGGAGACATTGATCATCAGCGGACGATCAATAATGGGCCGTATTGATCAGAACAACAGTTTGTCACCATGTAGATCGACAACCCTGCAAGACACCCGGCTCCCAGGGGAGGGTGTTACTGCCTCACCACAGGCTCCTATGTTCATTAATTCAAGAGGAAACATAGGCATAAACAAATTCCACTCCGATGAATGTCTGTTTTGTGCATAATTAGGTAAACATAGCTCTTAGTCAATAGATTCACAAGATTCTTCCTTTGTGAATAATAACCTCTAAATGTGGCTATCGAACAGTGCGGGAGCATCCCCAAATTCTTCATGTTCTTAATAGCTGAGCTGAGAGCAAGAGATAGGAAAGGAGAACATGTACCCATAAAAAAACATATCAGTGCCAACATGAGAGACTTAAGCCTGCCCTTTTTTTCCTATTTCGCTTTCCTGAGTCCAATCTTGTTGGCCCTTTTTACAGGACCCAGACTGTCTCGGAGAATAGCTGGCAGTGAAAGAAAAGACAGCAAAGTGACTGTAACACCGGGTGGAGTGTTGCCATAGAAACGCAGCATCACAGCTCCTAAGCAGATAACACATTCGGTGCCATTCCCTTCATTGTGATTCCCACATCCAAGGATGGAGCGGGAACAGGTGTGATCAACAGCTTTCTTAAATATTAGAGAGGTGGGGTGAGGGAGCTTTTGGCACAGGAGGGACGGTCTCTCTCTGAATTTAGAGCAAAGCTTGTTCTGTTGTAATGACGACCTTGGGGAAAGAGCATGAGGCAGTTCTGAAGCCTCGTGAGCATGCATTGAAATGCAAAACAAGGTGGTGTGGAAGGGAGGACAGTAGCAAAGTAACACTTTTAATATGTTACTTCCTGCATGTAGCACTGTCTGTATAATTACAAGTGCTTTTTAACTGTGGCCATTATTTCAGTTTCATCCTTCCCTGTAGACTGTTTCCCTTGCCTTCTTTTATATTGCAGAAAAAGTACAAACCAGTGTTTTACAAGACATCGAATGTGTCCCTCTTCACATATGTGTGTCTGTGTGGGACTGGCCCAAAGGCAGATCACCAAACAGCTGTGTGTTAGTGCCAGCAAGCAGACATTTGGTCCACTCGACCTGTAACGCTGGCACACAGGGAAGGGAATGGTGTCCAAGTCCTCCTCTCAAATCCTCAGTCCATCCGTCTATCCCTTCTCATTGTCCCTGGGGCAGCAGGAGGCCCCAGCTAAATACTGATCTGCCTGAATGAGCACAGGTGCAGCAGGGGGTCTGTCCCACTGCCAAATGTTGTGCTTCTGTTTCCTTTGGGCTTATGAGAGGGTTGTGCAGCTCTCTGTTTTGCTTCTGGGGGGATTTAAAAAGCTGCAGATGCAAGTGTTTGATCAGCCTGTCGATACAACTAGAAACATGGGAGAGAGTGAGACTTACATAAAGAAAACAGAGGCAATGAAACAGTCCAAGAGAAAAAATCTGATTGGCAATTTGCAGGACTGTAATAAGTGACAACAGTAATGCATTTCAAAAGTGTTGAGCAGCTCTGGGACTTACCAAAAAATGGAGCCCTGTTTGAAGGGACACTGCAGTGTACCTGCAGCTGTCCTCAGGGAACAGTATTTGGTGCGGCTGTGTGTGCCAGGGGTATCTTTAGAGAGAGGCATGCTGCAGGCATCCCTTTGGGAATGCAGGAAGGGGAGGGAAAAAAGGAGTGCTCTGGTTTCATGTCTCAATCAGGGAAGCTTCAGGAGTGCCTCTCATGGCTCAAGTAGAGGCTAACGTCCATTTGTAGTGTATTTAAAAGAGAATGCTTGCACTTAAGCGCTACTTATTGCCTCACATAGCCTAACAGAGACAGTAAGATAAAGTAGATACATGCGTAAAAGCCTGGGTACACTGAGAGACTGACACATAGCACAGCAAACCTCTCTCACCCTCTCTCTTTCTTTGCATGCCCTTGCTTTCTCATTCGCTTTATGTCTCCCAGGATAGTGCTCAAAAATGTCGAATAGGGGCCTAACCCACGAAGCAAAGAGGGAGAGTCGTTTAAGCTAAGTTAAACAAGGGCACTTAGATTTTAAAGGGCCATAATCTTCAAAAAGGGGCGCTTTAAAATCAATTGACAAGACATATAAAAGGTAAAGACAGATTGAAAGCAGGAAGGTGTAGTTGCTGGCACTTGAGTGACTCTTTATGAATGAGCATGTTCAATTGCATGTCGTTGACACTTGTTCTGTGTGTGCATCTGTGCTTATGTGCATGTGTCCACATCTGTATATGTGTGTGTTTTCTGGTCTGCGCAGGTGGGCTGGATCAGTATCCAGAACAGCACTGTGCCAGTGATTCAGCCAGAACAGTTTGGGCCAGAATCCAATCAGGACAGCCATCTGGTGACCAATCAGGGCCCTGGCCGTGATGTCACAGCAACAGAGTTTTGAGTTTCATGGGAGCAGGAAGGGATAAATGCCATGTATCACACTGGATCTCTGTGCTGGTAACTCCGGCTAGTTGGACCACAGAGCACATTATCCGGACATAGCTATGTGAGTGTCAATGGAGTGGATGATGGGGCATGAGGGGGTGAACTGTGCTGCCGACCGGGACACAGGGTCAGTGAAACCAGGCTGCTGTGATTTGTGTGCTTGTGTATGTGGTTGTGTTTGTTTCACTGACAAGCAGCCATTGTTGACTTGTATAAGAGCGTCTTCTCTATTCATGGTCGAGCAGTCTAGTCCACACGTCCTTACTTTCACTCTCATGTACTGTAGAAGTCTTGTGGAGAAATGTGGCATTTCTGTCTTTGTTTAACTTTAAGGATGATGGAGGTGACACTGGAGCCCATGCAGATAGGGCATGAGGACACGCTGTGTCTGGTGTGATTGACAGCTCTGTTAATTCTAATGTGATTAATATTTCAAGGCTGTCCTCCATGTGAATGCGTCTATAATGTAAAACAGTCTCAAAGAGCACAAGCCAGGTCTCTAGCACCCAGCGAATCACCCCGACCGGGGCCTACAGTGGAATTGTTCCCAGCTTTCGCACCACTTGCGGTTAGCAGGCCAGAGGGGTGGCGGATGGCTGCGTGACAGAGAGAAGGAAGTCACAGGAGAACGGCTACTGTCACTACCGAAAGGCCCTCTGCAAGGGCATCAGAGGGGAAACAGAACAGGCAGGCAAAAGAGAGTCTGAGTGAAAGTTGACCTTAAAAGGCTTCACAGCACCAGATATTGCTGTAACACTCAGGCCTGTGAATATTTCATCAGCCCTTAAGCGAGTTGTAGAATATAGCTGGCGATAGTGGTACAGCTATAGTAGTAATGCACTGCCATACTGTGAAGTCTTATATTCTGACTGCAATATAGGAAAAAGGGGTTTACATTTATATGGTAGCAGAATTCAAACTAGCCTACAGTATTAATGCAAATCCCTCGGTTTGGATGTACAGTGTGGCATGGATAGAGGAGGTCGGGTGGATTGTTGTGATTACTAAAAGCAGTTAAATCCACCCTCCTTCCCTCTGGTGCTTATCTGATCATTCGAGCAACCAGCTAGCCCCTCAGCATGGGATTTAATATCAAACACAGGCCATAAGCTGTGTTCAATAGGCATGACAAGGATAAACATCAGTGGGTACACGCAACGTATTGCTGGCCCTGCCTGCATATAAGGGCAGCAGGGGTGAGACGAGTGTGGCGTCTTGACATCAGTGCATACGTAAATAAACAGGGGAGAGCCCACAAGCTGGACCTCACATATTCTTCACACAGAGAGTGTGAGTGCAACAAAGAGGGGAAAAAAAATGAAAAGATAGAAAAAGAGGAGTGAGAAGGGGAGGCAATCATGCAGAAAGACGAATCTGAGGGCCTAGCATGAAGGTGCAGGAGGTGGGAGGTGTGTGAGCTTGTGGGACTGTTTGTGTGTGTATGTGTGTGTGTGTGTGTGTGTGTGTGTGTGTGTGTGTGTGTGTGTGTGTGTGTGTGTGTGTGTGTGTATATACACTCGTATGTGTGTATGCCTGCTCTGCCACCCTGGTGACTTCAGGTGTTATCTTCTTAGCCTCCAGACGTGACACTGAGATAATTAGAAATGTTAACACTCAGTGGAGCTTGTACTTCTATACTTCTATGAATTCTCAGTTTCTTTCTCACTCACTCTCATTTGCTCATTCTCCTGTTTCTCTTTCATAAACACACATACGCATGCACATACACACTCAAATTCTATTATCTCCCTTAACCCGTGTTATGAATGACACACTTAAAACCTGGAATGACTTGGCCATGCGGCAGTGGATCACAATTTGCGTCAACGCCAGCATCTGTGGAAATAATTGTCACAGTTCAATTTTAATATGTTGATGACCCGTTTTCTGTACTTTTAATAATACTTTTTTTGATTGATCATTTTTTGTACATAGGATTATCCATTTGTTCACTGCATTTGTTGCAGATTTCTTAATTCATTAGAATTGCAAGGATCATCTGTTAATTACAGTATTTTCCAAAACAACACAAAAAAAAGGTGAAAATGGAATGATAGATGTGAAATTAATTAGATTCACAGTTGGATTAATCCGACTAGGATCAGAATCAAGGATCGTAAGTTGCATTTTCTTCCCTTGAATAGACACAGACAATAGACATCTATTTTTGAGGCAGCCAACACACAGCGCTTGGTTTACTGAAGCAGTAGGACACTGTAGAAATTCTGACAAATGTCTTGGCTCAAGGAAAGGGAGAGATACAGAGAAAGACATGCTTACTGGAGTGTTTCACATGGATTTATGAAAAGTGACAGAAAGCTGACAGAGGGATGACAACCTTGTTTGTCCTTTACTGGATGATCAACATGTGTTACATGGATATGGGTCCCTAAGGTGGACATTGGGCGGCTGATACAGTGGGTTCCACGCTCCACTGGAATTCCCCTGCCTTTAAATTAGCATCCTAACTCTGCTTACTCAGCTAGCGGCACAAGCTGTGGAGCAGTGTGTGAACGCTGGCGATAATGAAACTGCACAACGTCGACATCATTAAAGATAATCTTGGCTCATTTTGTGCTGGGACACATAATCCTAGGAAGATGCTGCAAACAACAGGAAGCGTTAATTTTTTCCAGAGCAGGGCACATAAACACCTTTCTACTATTATCTCACTGTCTCCCACCAATCTCCACACCTCTGATGCTTGGTCGGAGGGATGAAAAGGTACTATAGGTTGGTTTGCATGAAACAGATCCCAGGTCAAGGCGAAGGCTTGTCTGAAGGCGTCTCCAGCGTGTGTCTAATTGAGCGCTGTGTAGTTAATTGTTTGTGCGTGGGAGGGGAGAAATCAATCTGTTTTCTCACTGCCGTGACTTCTAGGCCCTGGGGTGGGAGACAGAAGCTGGCAGACTCAGACCTACACATACACACACACACACACGCACACGCACACACACAGCTCTGCCACATGCACATGCACATGCACATGCACACCCCTACCCTCTCTTCAGTGGTGCACACACTGAAACACACACACACACTCACTCCTCAGAGGAAGAAGATGTGCATGAGGGGTTATTGAGTCAGGGAAAAGTCAGATCCATCTATTGATCGGCTGCTTGCTGAGAGAGGAGTCAGGAACGTGAGACCTGCACAGGTCAGAGGGCCAGGAGACAGAAGGGATGAGAGACAGTAAAAGAGAGAGAGAGAGAGGGAGAGAGATAGAGAGAGAGAGAGAGAGAGAGAGAGAGAGAGAGAGAGACAGAGAGGGAGAGAGAAAGAGAGAGAGAGAGACCTACAGAGCTTTCAGCTAGCAGCGTTCTCCCCCACACCCATCCTTTCTGAATGCAGAGCCAGCGTTATGCTTTGATGTGGATATTCAGAGAAGCTACTCGGCTCCATAAACACTAGAGATGAGATTTCTTCAATTTGTAACTTGGGTCAGTGCCATATGTCAGATCAATGAGAGAGAAAGAAACATACTAACGGCAACTAATTGTTACCCTTATCTTTTGATCTGTATTCATTGCTATAGATTATTATATACTTAATGTATAATATATATAATTAATTTGCTGTGAATCACTCTGTCAATTAACATATAAATGCTTTCTATAAATAATGAATTAATTTGCATATTCAGCTAATCAGTTAATTTGCATGTGTCTAGTTATCTTTAAGGGTGTTTCCATTTATGACAGAGTTCTGCTGTCAGTGAAAGCCTAGTTGCATTTTTAAATCTTTTACTGTGTGGAAAAAACACTTCCTATGATGCACTGGTCTCCCCCACAGAGGGAAGACGGCTGTGCTGGTTTAGGAGAAATTTGCAGAAAAAGAGTGTCACCTGAATAATTTACTTTTCCTTTTAATGGTATCAGAGCTCAAACTCACTTCTGATCTCATTTGAGCCACCGAGGCTCCTTTCCTATTGGCGGCCAGCGGCTCGTGGAATGCCTGTACTGTAAGCCCCCCCTTGATTGGCTGAGAGTTATTTATTTTCATCCAGTCAAAAACTCTTCAATTATTGATGGGAATGAAGCAAACTGGGATCTGATGATCAGATGTGAAAATAGGATGAGAACTGCAGAGGGATGGAGGGAGCATGTGAGTACAAAACAGGGCCGGTGGGGGGTGTGGAGGGGCAGAGACGTGAGGTTGAAGCAAGATATGTGGAGGGGGAGGGGTGATAAGGTGGATGAGTACAAACAGTACTATCCTTCACTTGGGTAGCAGCAGGAGCCATGAGATGTCTGTTGATTCATCTCCCTTTATGCGCTTGGTTCCCTTTCTCTGCCGAACCTTTTTAACCGAACAAAGGCAGACGGAGGGAGTGATTCAGAGTGACCAGACGCCCGAGACTCCCGAAACGAAGGGGGAGAAAGGTCACATGAAACAGGAGGCTCCATGGAGACCACCGACCAGAACGAAATGTGTCGATGAACTGATGTACTCAGGCCCTCAGGGACAGGAGGAGATGGAGGGAAAAATGAGTATTTGAAAAGAAAGAAAAATAGGGAGTGGATAGAGTCACAGCTGCATGTGTGTGCGCATGTGTATGTGTGTATTTTAAGGTGTGTGTCTGGGTGTACATGTCTCAAGGGCGTAATCATTACACCAATGCACAACAACAAGAAAATATACAAATGCGTGTGCAGTAAATGTGTGTTTTGTCTATGCACATATGTGCCTGTACTATCCTTGCTTCAGTCTATGAATGGTAGTAGGGTAGGCGGTCGGCACAGACCCTCTGGATGCTCTCAATGCACTAATGGCTGTTCACCTGGTGTGGATTCCTGCAAAGGGTTTCCAGCACTGCGCTGTTGGTAATTAACAGAAGCAAGCAGTGGAAAGCAGCACCTGTTACAGCCTGACTGACTGAGGCCCTGAGCTCTGGGCTCTGGGCTGTGTCTTCCACCGCTCTTCTTTAATAATCAGACCACCACAAACGCCCATCTCCTCCTTTGGGACCTCACAGCATGAATGTATGCACTTGTGAGTTTGTATGATTAACTGTGGAGTTCAAAACAAGGAAAAAGAGACAAGTACAAAGAAAGAGAGATTGTACAATAATTACAGTAGTAATGTTGATTCTGCACATAGCTTTAGGCTCTCTGTCTTGTTCTGAACACTTTCATTTACAGTAAATAAACGTTCCAGTGGCAAACATTTACCTGTCTCTGTTTCTAGACAGCTGCTTAGTGGACACAGGCTGCAATGAGATGATTTAACCACTGTAGTGCTGGTGCTAGTGTGAATGTGTCTATTTCTGCTTATTTATACTCACTTATAAACACCAGGTGTATTTGTGTCACTGCTAAAATTGTTTAAAATATAGATACAAATGAATAAATGAGAGGTTTTAGCATTAAATTCAGATTTAGCAGGACAAGATGGCTGCACGAGTGTGTGTGTGTGTGTGTGTGTGTGTGTGTGTGTGTGTGTGTGTGTGTTTCCGTATGCATAGACTTTTATTTCTCCTCAATTATTCCTGAGCAGCCATGAAGGCTACTGCTGTGCTGTATGTGGGACACTGTCACTCTGCCTTCATGTATGTATTATGTGTGTGTGTGTGTGTGTGTGTGTGTGTGTGTGTGTCTGTGTGTGTGTGTGTGTGTGTGTGTGTGGGTGGGCTGCATATGCGTGTTTGACAAAGGTAGACATAGAGAGGAAGTGAGAGAGGAAGTGAGTGACAGCCATGTTTTAGAATTGGGGCATGTCAGGCAGGCCTGCTGTGTCAGTATCTCCCGATGCCCACTCTGTCCATCCTAAAGCTGGATAACCTTGGCAGGCAGATTGGGGTCACCACTATCAAATTAGATACATCCCTCTCACACACACACAGAGACACACACACCGTTGCACAACACAAATCACTTGGACATGTGCATTTGGAAAGGTAGACATGTTTGCGTCCACATAAACAGGCAAACACCCACTCATTGTGCTCTTGCGATGCACAACAAAACCATCTGGATAACTGCCACCAGGATTAGGGGGTAGGGGGTAGGAAACAACACTTTTTTAAAGTTGGAGTTTGGTTAAATTGCTAAAATGCCTCTAAATTGGTTACTCTACTGCCCAGAATTGCACTGTGTTGATAACAGTCCCGATACATTCATCCAAGGTTTGATTTATGTTTGCTCACATTAAGGCTAGAAGCATACGCTCAGGAAGTGCTTATGAATGCAAACTACTCTGTGCTTGTGTGTGGTTCGTTTACATGCTAGTGTAACGCTCTTAAATCTTGAGTGTTGTCAATAATAAACAGCACTCTCAGGCTTTCATGACAGAAAACCACACCCTGAAAACAAATGAAAACCTGAAAATTCATCAAACATTGATGTTTTCTAAAGGATATAATAGATTTGGCAGCTTTTTCCAATTACAAGGCTGCCAAGAGTTGGATCCAGAAGATACTTAGAAAATGTAGTAATGTCAGCTTTATATTCAACGAGCAATAAACCTGCTGTAGTGAAAGGGATGTCAAAACCCAGTATGTAAGAATAAAAAAGAGGAGACACATAATGCATCTTTCTTTAGCCACAGTGTTAAGCAGCTGTGGAAGTTAAATATGAAACAATATCAGGACATTTAGATGTCCCACCAACCCGGCTTGCCTCATGGTTACACCATTTCATAGATTTCACCATGAATTAGAGAAAAAGTAGTTGGTGTCAACAAAGATGAAACAAAGGATGGATTTATTTGAAATATTCAGAAGTAAAATGTTTAAGTCTTAGTTCAATAGTCTGTTGGATACTCCTGACTCCAACTAGCTTCACTTTACCCAAACCCCTTCTAGTGTAAGGACTGGATCTCTAAAATGGCAAAGTCAAAGATGTGACAGAATAATTAGTTGATGGTGTCACTGACACAAAAGATGGATACTCCCATTGTATGGGTCTCAGCAAAGAGATGAAAAGAAAGTCAACCTATTTTTAAATGTCACTGTCTCTTTTTGTTCTGAATCCCTGCTCTACTTTGTGCCACAGATCTAAACTGGGTCAACATCACATGTGGCGCCCCAGTGGGCTCTTCTCTGTGCATATATGTGTGTGCGTGAACATGTGTGTGAATGCTTTAAGCCATGATCATGTGCGTCTTAGCATACACTGACACCAACACTTCGGAGGGGGTGTCTACAGTTTGCCTTGAGTGAATCCCAAAGGTTTGCTAAACAATTATGAATTTTTTTTTCACAAGTAATTATTGTCTATCTTTCCCAATTAGGAGTGAGCATGCATTATCTGCAAATTGTTTAAGTCTGTTGTGGTGCTCATTATTAGAGCGGGAGCTGTAGATAGGCTGGTGTGTAACAGGATTGTGCATTTGTGTAAGTGCATAGAAAGTTTGCATGTGTTGCATCTGTTGTGTATCTGTTGTGTATCTGTAGTGTGTTTGCACAAAACGTATGCTTGTCTATGGCGTACTATGTTGCAACAGTGAGGCGGGGGTTGCCCTGCTGGAGCTTTCAGATTAATAGACACTGATAATAACACACAACTCGCAGCGCTTCTGCCCTTAATGAAGATGGATCTAGCAGGGCCAGGCAGTGCACAGGCACTCAGGGTGGCAGTCTGCCAGTCACAGCCAAGTGACATCTGGGAACAGCTCAATGCAAAGGGCGGGAGGGAGCAAGATTCACCAGAGAGTACAATTTCATAACATTATCATGTTATATCATAATCCATTGTTGGTGGCTCACAAGATTAATGTCAGGGCCGGCAGTTATCACTCTTGTTGTTTAGACTTAATGGTCACAGTGAATTATTCATTTCCTCCTATTGATTTGCAACACAACTCATGCCGACAAAGTTGACAGCGCAGGTTGACTGATATGGAGTTTATCTAATTTGACTGTGAGGTTGGGAAGCAGGGTGACAGTAATAAAGTATAAAGCATGAAAGAAAAAGTCTAAATCCAGAAACAGTTATTTGTCACAGTGCAGACACAGATGTGCAACAAACTGTGCTAATTGACTTTTTTTTGTCCTGTAAGTGTTTTGATTAGTAGATTTCTTTGCATTTATATTATTAAATTGATTTTAGAATTTGCAATTTTCAGAATGAATTACTCTTTAATTTTTCTACTGGTTAGCAACTGGTTAAGAAGTGGCTGCCAAACTGGTTCAGAGGTTCCATCCCTGTAAGATATTATAGTCCATTAGAGCGAGGCTGCAGACAGTGTTTGTTTGAGAAGACAGGTGGGTGCCGAGGTCACTTCCTCTGGCAGCTGTAGCGGGCATCACAGGGCAAGCATTGATGGGTGGTGGCATTGCCTCCTGTTGCATCAGTAATAATGAACAGTGACAAGCTCTGCGCCGACACAATAGATCACAGGGCACACTGGAGACACTGAAGACCAGGCCGGGGGAGCATGCTCTCTCTGCTGTGTGGTGTCAGCACTGACGAACACACTCACTGGTTGGCTGTCTGGCTAGGGGCAGACTATCTCACTCATTCATAGATGCTGCTCTGTTATCACACTTGGATACTCGCCCACTCTGATTAGCATGTACTACTGTCACTCAGGAATATTGGGCTCTTACTGGCTGCTTTATAGGCAATGAGGACTTCTTTTTTTTTCTTTTTAGAGCTACTACTGTTACGGAAACATATAATAGTTAAAGTGTAGACTCTAGAGATAAGGAGGTGTGTGGGTTGGGGTTCGTGGAGAGCTGCAGCCGAGGGCGGTTACTGAAGCAGGAGAAAGTGGTACAGGAGTGTCTATTGAATAAAGTGAGAAGGGCTCTCTCTCTCTCTCTCCCCCTTCCCTTTGCCGTTACCTCTTTGACAGCCACACTAGCCCTGTTTGATATCCCTCCGCTGTGTTCTGCAGCTCTGCAGATTCCCTTGTCTCATTTACATTCCCTTAAAGCACACTTCCATTAAAGTCTCTCCTTGTTTTTTTGTCTCTTCCCTCTTTCCGTCTGTTTCTTCAAATAGGTCTTTTTTTTCCCTGGGTTGCTGTTTTGGAGGGAGCCTTATTCCCTGTTGACTACACAGCCTATCCCCGCTCTCCCTGAGTCAGTAATCAAACACATTGGCCCTAATACACAGGCCATTACAAGAGCTCTGATGTTCCATCTGCACACAGTCGGCACAATGGTGTCATTATATAAACAGCCCTGCTGTTGAAGCCAGCAAGATATTACCACACCAGAGCTCCGGCCTTAACTGACCTACCCTAGTAAATAGAGAAGTGTTGGGATGATCTGACCTGAATGTGCTTGTGTCGCTGCTAGCTTAATAACATTATCCATCCTCCATGAATGCTGTAGTGTTAACATTACAGCAGGCTATCAGTTCTCACTATGGTCGAGATAATGTGGGCTGTTGAGCATCAATGCAAATGTAATAGAATCAGGTTGTTTTGAAGGAATGATATCTAATGCTATTATGGTGTCTTTGCTAGCGATAGCCTCACCAAAAAGGATTATGGAGATTAGTGATAGGCCCAACTGGAAGATAACAATGAAGGGGGTGGGAGGGCGACGGTTTACACAAGCTGTATCATATTTCTTATGCAGTGACATTGATTCAATCTTGTTTCGCAGCTGCGAAGTTTTGAGATGGGATGGTTTGTGCAAAATTGTGTTTAAGTCATGTTTCTGGAGTTATTTTAAAGTTTCAGGGGTGTAGGATATTAAACGCTGACTTGCTGAGATTCCTGTTGTTTTGAATTTCATAGATAATGGTGTCGAATTGTGCAGGCTTATCCTCTGATATCACTTTAGCACAGTGATTGAGGCAAACTCTTTGTCATTATCAGAGTGATCTGATTCTGTGCGCTGTCTTAATGGGGGATTTTGAAACACACACACACAGCAAATGCAAGTGTATCCAAATCATCACTTTGGCTAATTTGAATGCTCATTGAATTAAATTCGACTGTCATACCTCAGCATCCTGGAGGGCAGGTTTGACAGTAAAAACACAGCCTCCCACTCAGCACGGCTCGATCACAGATGGCGATGGTAATATTTCATGGTATGTCTGTTACGTTTCAAAAGGAAAAGTAGGATTATTATATTCACTGGAGAGTGATTAGTTTTATGGTGATGAAAAGGTAATTAATGAATTCTATCTCATCGTCATTTATTGTTACACTTCCTTGTATTGCTCCCTATTGCCTAACTCAGGAGAGTACAAAGTAGTATTGAGTGTGACAAAGCTTCAGCACCGATGACTCATAGGCAGAATTACTTAGAGGCCCCCAGGCAAAGCATATGTTTTTGTCATTCTCTGCAGTCTCATCACACTCTGATAATACTACATGCTTAGCCTTCACTGAGTCCAGTGATCCTTTCCTCTGAACTGAAGGGCCGTTTTCAGACCTAAAACAATGTAGTTAGTTTCTCTATTTATTTCAATTTAAGTGGAAGTCTATTTGAGCTAGAATGTTACTTGATTACAAATATGTAATGCAGCAGTTTGCATCATTCTCTGATTTGTAAGTGAGATGTGATTGCTATTCATTTGTACCCTAGACTGTGTTGGTTGCTAGGAGGCAATAATTTCCCTCATAGCGGGAGCGTTGCTACTGAACCAACTATTTGTTGTTGAAGCATCTGAGGCATAAACATCAATCCTAATAGCATAAGAAATGCTGGTGCTTCATCTTAAAATGCAAAGACTTCATTTTGCATCAAGCAACTGACCGTCATAATTTATGACTGTCAAATCTTTAAATCAATCACAAGTGTTTTCCCAACCGAATAAATTTGTGTGTTTGTGTTTTCCCACTCCCCACTTTGCCCCCCTCATTGCCCTGCATAATTTACACTTGTTCATACAACATACCTCATCTTGAAATGTATTGAAATTCTAATTAAGATGCTGTAGTACTTTATTTTAAAGCATATTTGGCAAGATCTCGGCTTGAGGTTTATAATTAAAAACTGCAGTGTTAGTGTGGATCTTTAGCCTTTTGACCACAGGCTCTCCTGTCACACACACACTGCAATGACTCACCTATCATACTTGTCTCCCTCTCACCTTGATATCAGATCCCCTCAGTAGGGGAAGAACTGGAGAGAGAAAACCTGAAGCTGTAGCAGGCAGCTCCTGAGAGTTGCACCAGCTTTTCTAATTATGCAGCAAAAATTGTCTACGTAAACTCTTTGTCCTCCTTTGTGATTCTGGCCCGGTAATGTTCCTAAATGCCTCTTTCTACTGTACAGAAAGAGATAAACATGAATAGTTCTCATGCCAGACACACAAGCTTTAACTGTACCCCTACCCCGAATAAAAAAGTCTTGTGACACCCTGTTCTTGATGAGCATGTCTGCAAAAGCAAACAGATCCTAATGATCAGGGTGATTATTGTAATGATCCAATAGAAGTGGATAATGAGATTATTTGCTTTAGATCAAAGCAGCCTGTAAATTAATAGCTGAAGAAACAGACGGTAGCATTTGAAACAAAATGATAGAGCTTTGTGCTAAAGTATAAATCTCGGTTTAGACGGCTGCATATCTTTCTTGTTGTTCATAGAACAGACTGTCATTTGCGCTGCCTCTTACTTTCTCCTGTCCTCACCCTCCTAACCTTTCCACCAGTGCAGTGAAATTGCAGTCCATTCTCCCATTTTGTGGGCTCTGGTCTCATAGGGATATGATGTTTTCCGCTCTATTAGAAGAGAAACAGTGATGATAATAATGGTGGATGTGATCAGTGCAAAAGGTCAGCCTCTGGCCTCGGGCGTGTAACATCCTCCAAGTAGCGAGAGCACGGAGGGCGAATACCCCTATCTCACACCCTCTCAAAGATTCCTAACCTTCCTCCACCCAGAGGGAGACTGACTCATAGATACAGGCAGAAGAAATATTTTGTCCTTTGCCATTACTTCCTGCTTTCTTACTATTCTTTTGCTGTTCTCACTTGGCTATTTTCAGCAGTTTCCCCTCCCACTCGCTCTTATTTATTCTTGTTATACAGAAAGCCACCCTTCCGTACGTTGTTTGTTCCTAACTTCCTTTGCTCCTTCTGTTCCTTGTTTGTCAGTAGCTAAGGCTGCATCATGCTTACTCTGTCAGTTGCTTCCTCTCCTTTTCTGTTCCTTCATTCCCTCTCTCCTTTGTTCTGTCATTCCTTTGTTTCTTCCTTCCTTCATTTTGGCCTTCAGTCCTTCCATCTCCGCTTCCTACCATATTAAAATTGAGCGTTGCCTAATGTTAGCCTTCTTTTTGTCACAAAATAAAATCAATTTATCCACCCTGCACTTTTCTCTCCTTCGCTCCTTCAATCCACACCCTGCCCTCCCCTCCCCTGCTTTCATTCTCTGGCCTTCCTCATCTTCTGAGACCACAGGAGAGCTATTGTTGAAAAGTACAGACATGAAAGTCAAAGGAAGCAAGAGGAAAGACATATTTTTCTTATTAAAACCACAAAAGTTGGAGAGAACATAAAAAAAACCCAATGCCTGTCACTGCACAGGAGAGGATCACTTTTTGACCATTAATAATACAGTGAGATGGATGGGGGCTGAGAGAGAGCGAGTGAGAGAGACTGAGAGACTAAGGCTTCTACTGTACCACATCACACATCTATTGCTATTTGTTTACAGCTTTTCTGCTCTTTCTTTATCTCTCCTGCTCTCCCTCAGAGCGTGTTCTTTTCTCTCAGCTGCTGGTCATAGAGGGTGGTCACAAACAAACTCAAATTAAGGCCCAGGTTGCACTAGTGCAGAGGTTGTGTGTGTGTGTGTTGTGTGTATAATAGAAATAAACACTGGGGTAAAAAACTGCTGCTGCGGATGTGCTTCATACTCTTGTGTTCTGTTTTCATTCTTTCTTCCTCTTCACTATTTGTCCTCTCCTTCTCTCTCTGTCTTGCTTGTACTCTACGACATCCGACACACTAATCCACACAACAACACCCAGGCAGGTTGGTTGCTGTGGGCTGGGCGTTGCCACTGGGGAGGCGGGTAAATATCAGAGAAGGTCAGGGAGAGGAGGGGCTGGAGAGATGGAGTGGAAGCCAAATCAGTGATGATGGAGAGAGGGGGTGAAGCCAACCAGTCACTCACGACCTGCCGTCTTGGCTGCCAGGAAAAAGAAAGCTTTGCCGTACTTGCATGCTGTTTTGTAAACATACAACGATGAAAAGATTACAAAAATGTAATTTAAATTCCTCAAATAAACGATGGTTGTCACTTAAAAGCTCTGATAATAGCCAGTGGTGGTTGACATGAACAAATAAAGGCTGGCCCCAAAAATATCCCAGGGGAAAAATCAAGTTCTATGAGTACATGTGTAGCCCTTTAGCTGACTGTCACAGAGAGGAGGGGGGACAGCGAAGACACAATGTCACTTAAACATTGGGGATAACGATGCATATTTTGATAATAATGACGGCAGTGTCACTACATGAGCATGGTAACCAGGGTAACTTGGTGATGCCGGTGAGCATACTGTACATTCATGAGCATGCTGCCTGCATGCTACAGTTAAGTGATGCACTGACAAAATATTCTGGGTGCAACTCAAGCGCTGGAATTATTGTTCCAGGAGTACGTGGATTACCGCTAATGCAGTAACAAAAAATGAACAGAGTAAATGGAAGCAGATCATAAAGCAAAGAGGCTTCATACTAAAATATGAGGAGAAATAAAGGCCTCTCTTTAATATAGGTCTGTTTCCAATAAAGGCCTGGTATCCTCTCCGATTGAAGTAAATGAGGCCACTATATGTGGTAGTACAGTAGTCTGACTTCTATTTCATGTTAAAGTTTAGATGATCAAGATTAGGATTAGGGTTAAAAATTCAACATTTTTGAGAGCATCACTGTAGCACAAATTCATTTGTGTGTGTCGTCCTGCATAAGTTGGTACGATCAATCAAATAAAGTAGGCAGAGAGTTAGAGATACCAAAGAAATCCTCTCAACAAACCCCCATACCCCCACCATCACCATCCAAAAGAACAATTCGCACAAACAATCACACACAGGTACCAACAGTCTCAGCAAGCTCAGCAGGCAGAGTGGGTTTCAGCAATACCGTATCTACAGTTTTCCGTCTCTGTCGCCCCTGGAGAGACAGAGCAGCCTTTACTGTCAAAAAATCAGAGCTAAAGTTCCAGATTGTGATTTATTTCATTAGGCAAATGAGATGAGTGAGCCCTACGGCACTGCTGACTGAGTCACCGCTATTGTCACACACACACACACACACACACACACGAACGCACACACACACACACACACACACACATGCACGCACGCACAAAGACATGTATTTTTTACATGTTGAATATAGCTCCATTAACAGCCCCAAAACATATGTAGCATGTCTGATTCAATCAAGCGTTCAAACACTGTAGATTGATGAGCCGGTGGTGGCAACAGCTGTTGCCATGCCATGCTGCACAAAATGGCCTCAGATCTCCCTGTCTGATCATTCTACCTGACCACCAGAGGGGGAGCCTATCTCCTCTCCTCTCCTCTCCTCTCCTCTCCTCTCCTCTCCTCTCCTCTCCTCTCCTCTCCTCTCCTCTCCTCTCCTCTCCTCTCCTCTCCTCTCCTTTACCCTCCCCTTCCCTCCTGCCTATCCTCTCCTTTCCTCTCCTCTTCATCTTCATCTCCTACCTGATACCATTTAGTATGCTATACCGGTTGTGAGCCACTCAGTTTTGAATTATTATCACATATTCCAGTGATAAATGCATAATAAATTAGTCAAGACTGTTTAATTCAAATGCCACGCTGAGAGGAGAAAGAATGAAAAACAGAACAGTAGAATAACTCCTGTTTATGGGCATAGAGTTACACACAAATATTTATGAAGCAGTACTTACCTCTCTTTTATTTTTCTCCCTCTTTCCCTACAGGATCACCCTCAGGGAGGGTGTAAGCTGAGGAAGTGCCGCCCCACTCACCTGTGCCTGCTGACCGCCCCTACGCTTTAGCCCTCCCTCCCTCGCCCTGGCCTCTGGTCAGCCTCCAACATGGCTGTTGCAGTCTGGATCGTTTTCACCTTTGCAGTGGCTTTCAGTAACATTACTCCATCCTCGCAAGGTATGTAATAAATATTTACATTGTACAGTATTTTAAATATTATTACATTGCATTATAAATAACTAGAATCTGTCTTGTGTACAGCTTTTATACTGTATTTCACTGTTCACAGTATACAATATGTATGGTTTTGCGTTGCTTCACTGATTCAGCCTGTAATTTTGCTTGTAAGCTGCTGTCGATTTCACTGTGCCCTGTAACTGGCCTGATCAGGTTAATTCAAATGAGGATGTAATATTTATACCTCAGCTACGTGATGAAGGTTGTAAGTATATTGACTCATTGACCAGGCGAGAAATGCTGCACTTGATTAACTAGACTGTCTCTACAGGAGACAGAAGGGACAGAGAGTGTGAGTGAGGTGGAAAGTGTATGTGCGAATGTCAATAAAATTTCTTGTCATCTTGATGTTAGTTGGAGCGTGGCAACAGTGTAAGGGGGAATCCGTGCATGTAATGTTGCCATATGTGTGACCTTCTTGAACATGCCGTGTACCATAAGATATTTCATTTTTTGCTTGGGTGTGTGTGTGTGTGTGTTTGTGTGTGTGTGTGTGTGTGTGTGTGTGTGTGTGTGTGTCTGTGTGTGTGTGTGTGTGTGTGTGTGTGTGTGTGTGTGTGTGTGTGTGTGTGTGTGTGTGTGTGTGTGTGTGTGTGTGTGCTAGCTGTTATAAGCCTGGCAGCAGGTGACCTGGTTGGGCTGAAAGTGATGCTGGAGGGGTTATGTGTGTGTGTGTTGAACGATGTGTAGAAGGGGGGGAGCAGGGATTGCAAAGGGGAGGCCGAGGACCGAGGAGGGAAAGGAGGGGCTGTCGGGTGTCCTGCTAGTGGCCTGCCACACAGACAGCAGCACACCATCTGCTGTATGCTCTCAGCCAGCTCTGTGCCAACGAGCCGCTGGGTGATGGACAGCTAGGACGAGGTGGAGGAGGAGCACGGAGGAAAGGCACGGTCGCCACAGGGAGGTGCTAGTGATGAAGCAGGAGAAGTTGGGAAAACTGAGGGAGGGAAAACATGTTTGTGTTCGCCTGTGTCAGCACTGGTTTTAACATTCCCTCTGTGTAAGCTCTGATTGGCCAGGTGCGGTTCTAATTCGAGTAGGTGCTGTTTTTTTCCCGTCTTAATTTGGATGCCTTTCTAATATTGGATTTGTGTAGCGTTCGTTCTGTTCCATTGGTTACATTTGGCTTCTGGCGCGGTGTTGCTTTGTGTTTGTGTGGGTGTGTGTGTGGGTGTGTGTATTTGGGTGAGAATGAGTCTCCAACTATCTGTGTGACCTGGCACTTGGGGAGTATTAATAATGCATTAATAATCAATTGGCTGATATTTGTATTCAGCCCCAAAGCACAGGCGCAGCATTTGATGAAATTAAGAAAACCTTTTTTTTTCTTAATGAAATCAGGCATGCAGGTACATGCTCAAGCACACCGACAACATTTTAGTGCTCATAATTTTGGCAGCCAAGTGTTGGCCTAAATGTTTTCTCTCTATTGTTGTGTGACCAGAGGAGGAGAAGAGAAGAGCAAAGGAGAACGAGGGAGATAGAGTACAAAGGAAGAGGGAAGAGTTTTGATGTGATGAGAGCTGCTGAAATCACTCTCAGGCTAATCAGAGCTCATTTGGAAACCTGCAGGATCATCACACATGGCTTCACAGTCTAATGTGTAGCCACGCTCCTCCTCGGTGTCCAGACTAATCTGCCATGCTTTAACCTCACTCTACTCCTGGCTGCACATCCTAATATTTACCCCTAACACTCACACATTTATTCTTCTCCAGAAGCAGCTTTTTAACTCAAATGCTCCTCAACAGCATGAGCTTTGTACACATACTACTTCCCTGCTTTGTCCAACAAACCTCACTTATCTCACACAGTGAATATTTATCCTGTTAAATTACTCTGCATTTTCCCGTTTCTCTGTGAGATGCAGTGGCTGTGTGGAACACAAACTATATTTTCATCAGTGAATACAAACCAATTCTAACCTAGGCAGAGCCCTCCTCACACCTGTCCGTCTTGGCACGCTCCCCGACAGACTGACATGCGTACCCTGACAAACAAAATGTCCTGCTGATTCCACAGAATGCTCGAGAATGTACAACCCTTCATATGCAGTGTAGTTGCTCTGAAAGCCCATTAGGCTTGCTTAATGTGGCAGGCATTGCAGGCAGCTGCGCCGTACGTGATGAAACCCTGACACAGAGCTTTCATTTAGTACAGCGCTAGCATTGGTGTGTGTGTGTGTCTTTGTGTGTGTTTGTATGTATGTGTGCCAGTGGTGGCAGCCAGACCATTATAAGGTTATTTGTAAGACCTTTCAGCTTGTAATGCATGTGACATGTGTGTATTTGCAAGTACACACTTACAATACTGTATATTCATGTGTATACAGTTTGTAATGACTGCATAGTGATGTGTATGTGCAAGAGTCTGTGCGGATTTTTGTGTTTACATAAGTGTGTTCATATGTCCAGATGGGTGTGTGTGTGTGTGTGTGTGTGTGTGTGTGTGTGTGTGTGTGTGTGTGTGTGTGTGTGTGTGTGTGTGTGAGCATCTGTGTGCCACTCATATCAGCATCTCAGTGCCAGCTGACTGGTGGAATCTGTTCTCATCTCCCTTGTATTTAAGCCTTTGCTCTCAAATCAGTCGCCTGGAAAGGCCTATGGTCCTTTAGTGCACACACAGACATGTTTATCTGTCTTCCCCTTCTCTCCCCAGCTTTTTTCTTCTGTGCCTTTTCCCCTGAACAGTAGTGATTATTTAAGGATAGGGGGCTTGCTGTTTTTACACATCTTCACAACAAAGTGTCTCTCGACTGTCCTTGGGTGGTGACTGAATGTGTGAATGGGGACTGATCTCAATGCAGTATTTTTCTTTCTATGATGCAGGGGGTGGATAGTTATTTTTCATGAAGAATTCCCCATGCCTTTGCAAGCCAGGTGCTATTTTTATGACTGAGCTTAACAGTTACATGTGTTGTACAAACTTAAACTTAAACTGAGTGAAGATCTAAAAAATACTTGACCTGAAACCACATCCAATATTGAATTGAGAGAGTAGACTTTCAGTGTCGCAATACTATATTATTAAAATGCTAATTTCAGAACAACGACCTACTCACTAATTCATAAGAATTGATTCTCAGACAGGGTTGTAGCAATAATATTTTGAGAGGAGGCAATAAAGCAGTGGTGCCGCTAACCTTGCTGTGTGGAGTTGGCTTCTTGTTGTATAATTTGCTGAACAGCACATTGCATTGGCTTGATATGTGTTCGGTAAATTCTCAGTTTTACATTTCTTTTGCCACGAGAAACGTTTGAAAAAATGTGCGCTGAGGTTGTGCATCCTATTAGCCGATCAGAATCAGGTTGACACAATAACCAGTTATATTCACACAAATCAGTGAGGTGAACTTTATAACCTGGCAGGCTCACACACACTCCTCTCATTGCTGCTACCTGCTGTGCCTGCTGCTGATAAGGTTGTGCTGAGCTCTTTCATTTCTTGCTAATCCTACACGCTGCCTTGAGCTTTATGATCAGAATCAGTTATGTATATTTCACATCTCAGTAATATGTGTCTGCTAGCTTCTGTTTGTGCTAACAGAAGCCAGTAACATGCTGTTTGAATTCATACGGGAAGTATCCTCCAGAGTCGAGTTGTTGTTTTTTTTCCCCCCAATAAATACAACAGAACAACCATGTGCTGCTACAAATGGCCCAATTTCCTTTGACATAAGTGTTATACAGTATGCAGAATCATAGACATAGACATATCAGTGTTTTAAATTTAGAAGTTTACAGACAAGTTGCATTTGCATGATTCTACATTTAATAGCGTTTTGTTTTATACTGTAGACCGAGGCCAGCCAGAACCGGCTGCATGTGTTTGCGTTTATAGAGACAAGTAAACACTCATTTTGTCTCAAAATGACCTTTGAATATTTTACCATGTTTCTCTCTGCCATAAAGCTGAAATCCACAGTCTTCACTGACACTAATTGCTAATCTAGCGGCTTGTGAATATTGCAGCGTATCATCTGGATTTTGCAATAAAGAACTGCTGTAAAGCCTATTTTCCCGTTTCTCCCTCTTTGCCTCTCGTGTGTGTTTTCGAGCTTTCGTTGCCTCCCCATCTTATTAGCAACAGTCGGTGCTTCTCACTTCTCTCCCTCCTAACACTCGCCTCTCATTTTCATCCAATCGCCACTTTCTCTCCCCTAACACCTCAGTTATTAGTAGGCCTACTCCCTCTCTGTGCGTCGTGATGCACCCCCCCCCCCTTCTGTTTTACCGGTCTTCCTTATCTCTTGGCCCCTTCGTCGTATCCCCACTTTGTCTCCTGCATGTTTTCTCTTCCACCTTCTTCCTCGCCAGCCTCTCGCCTTACTCCACTTTCTTTCCAGCTTCTCTCCTTCCGTATCCCTCTCTTCTCACTGTTATATCTTCCTTTCCCTTTCTGTTCTCTATTTTGCCTCTTCCTGTCCTCCTCTCTTTTCTCGTTTGCTACAGTACCTCCCTTGCTCCCTCCCCTGTGCTGGGGGTTGCTGTGCTCTTCAAAGCCCTTGGCTGAGAGCAGTAGATCACAGAGAGGCCTGTGTGAGTGAAAGGTTAATGGATGGCCTTTGAACATATATTGGGAGTCGGGGGCGGGCAGGAGAAGGAGGGAGAGGCCGGGGCAGAATGACGGTGTGTTCTTTCAAACCTCCCTTTGAAGATGACGCCCGCCTCTCTCATGTGTCTGCGCCTGTATACAGGAGCTCTGCCTTTTTGTTTATTCATTCGTTCACAGTGTTGGTGTATGTGTGTTTGTGCCCATTTTGTTTGTGTGTTTGTGTTTGCTTGTAGTTGTGTATGTTGGGGTATGTTAGTTTGTGTACATTGATTTGTGTACTGCAAACAAGCTCCTTCATAAAGGATTGGGGACTGTGTTCCTGTTTGTGCAGTCGTGTGATAGCTGCCTCTTTTCTCCCAGGGCCTAGCTGCATAACTTTGAGGCTTTGTAGCCGTGAAGGACTGTGTGCGTGTATCTGGGAGTGCTAGTGTGTGTATGTGTGTGTGTGTGCACGCGTGTGTGCAAAAGTGTTGGTGTGTATGTGCCAAGCATGTCATGTGTTTGAGAATGTGTGCCTTTGCTTCTTGTGTGTTTTGTGGACTGCAGATTGATAATTACCAGCAGCAGCTTACGGCTGGCAGCCAAGGGCAGAGAGAGTAGAAAGGGGGACAGAGGAGAGAAACAGAGGGAGAGGGATGCTGAGTTGAGAGGCTGGTAAAATGGTGAGAGGGAGTGAGAAAGCAGGAAAGGATGGGAAAGGAAGAGGGGAAAACAAGGGGTGTAAGGTCAGGACAAGAGGGAGGAATAAAGACATGAAAAGAAGGAGAGGAGGGCGAAGAGGACGGGTGGGGAGGGTAAATGAGAGAGTTTGCGGATGGATGAAATTGGTCGAGGGATCGAGGGATGGTGCTCGGTTAGAAGAGAAAAAAACACAAAGGGAGGGGAAACATTCAGCACATGTTTACTGCATTACAGGTGAACAAGTAAGCATTCAAAGATGAAAGAGACTGAGTCGCGTTTTATAGCTGAATCTATATTTAGTCAAAATGAAGACATAGGAGCTCTGGAAATGCTGTACACTGTATTTACATGCATATACTTGCAAACACATTGATCCGATCATAAACATGCACAGTAAAAATACATACAGACACACACTCATACATACATACACACACACACACACACACACACACTAGCCACATGTCCAAGCCTTTGGCTTAGCATATAAGGAGGTTAATTAAGTGTCTAATGCAGCGGCAGGACTGGGCTTTGACACTCATCTTTACTAACAGGTCTCTGGATGCGACTTGCAACTCTTCCAAATGCACACACACACACACATCTCTCTGACAGCAGGCCTTGCATGGTGCTCACTCAGTCTTCCCTTTCTCCTCTACACATTATCTCTAACTCTGTCTGTTTTCTTATCACTTTCTACTCTTCAGTTTCTCACCATCCCCCTCACTTTACTCTCTCTGTTCTCTATTTCTGCTCCATTCTCTCCTTGTCCCTGTGGCTGTTTCCCTGCAGCACCTGCAGTTTACTCCACCACAGTGTTTATATGAATCTAGGTCTGACTCACTGTCTACTGGACTGCCTCTTGTGATATGTGCTGGAAACAGAACAGAACAGAGTTGTATTGAGCCGGTAGCACTGCTCCCCTCCCTGGGGACAAGGAGGATATTTTATACTGGATAAATCTCATATTTTTTAGGCAGGCTGATTTTTATTTTGGGCTATGCCGTTTCCCCCCGCTGAGGCGTTTTTATTGCATAATTAGGCGCCAGGGCCAGCAATGAAGTGGTTTGACAGTATGAGCACGTCCCGTCTCGCCTCCCTCCTCAAGTTTGTGTGTGTGTCTATTGCTCTGTGTCTCAGTGGCTTTTTAACCGCCTGTCTTAATCTCTCTGCTATGCCTGCTAGTTCCCCCCACAGCAAAGTTTGTCAACACACACTGAGAGTTCTCGAGGTTGAGGATGAATGAGGGTTAGAGCTTGTGTGCGTGTGTTTGTCTGCCTGCAAGAATTTTGGTATGTGTGTGTGTGTGTGCATCATTGCAAATGCATGAGTATGTGTTGCATGAGGGTGTGTGTATCCCATTTCCAGTGGGGGCACTGTTAAATTCTCTTATGAATGATGTAATGTTATGGGCTGTGCTGTAATTCAGTTCAGTTAGAGGACTGGGCTACTGAGGCGAGAGGCTGTCTGTACTGAGGACCTCTCTCCCATGAATCTGGCTGCGTCACTCCTTTTATGTTGGTGACCTTGTGCCTGCGCAAAGAATGGTCCTCATGTTCATCTTCAGCCAGCATCTAGGTTGATAGTTTCTGTCTTTTTTACTATTCTTACCCTGTCTCATCGGCTCTTCCGTTCCATTTCCACATCAACTTGATTCAGCTCCATCATGGTGGATCTGTGTCATTTCTATGCTGCTTTGTGTTCTGACCTTATAGTGCGACTGGTGACTCCCCATACACTCGCCCCTCATCTCATCCCCGCTGTCTCCCTCGCCTGTAGGAGACAGGCGGAGGAGTCACAGGAGATGAGATAGCATCCTAACTTTGAGGCCAACGTCCCCCCCCCCCCTCGCGCGCCCTCTCTCGCTCATTCACACACACACAGTCCCACAAGCTCACATAGCCCCCAACCCTTGCGCCCTCATGTTAGGCCTTTAACTTTGTCTCAGGATGTCACTTTGTCACAACTCCTCAGCTTAAAGGCTGCCTGGATGTGACAGTTCTGGCCACATCGCCTCAGCTCGTCTGTGGTGACAGGCCATGCTCCAGCGAGTCATTACGCTAACTCACAGCGCTAAGTGAGTTGCTAAGATACAGCTCTGAGCTGATAAAGTACTGGAGAAATTGGTAGGCATGATTATCTGCTAGAGAGGGACTCCCAATCACTGAGACCTTTCGGTTCTGTCCAATGACTGTAAAATTACTTGTTCTTCTTCGCCAGCTTTACTAAGGAACTAACCTGAAACTCATGAGGGAGTTAGCTCTTAGCACCAGCACTGAGGTTGAGGGCATATGTAGATGTATGCAATAAACTTTTAATATTCCACTGCTATCGCTGGGTGAAAAGATGATACTCATCTGTTAACCTTAATGTCACTGAAAGCTGATTTTAAGGATAGTGATGTAAAAAGAATCCCACCTCATTAGCAGCATGCCCAGTTTTTCAACTACCAGTACAGCTTGGCATAAATGTTCTCTGGCACTAAGCGTCAGTGCTATGCTAATGAGTAGCATTAGGAGATGACTGTTGGAACCAACAGAGGGGCTAAGAGGGGCTGATCACATTTTGACCCCCTGAAGACAGTCATCCAGCCAGCTAACAATTCAGCCTTATGGCCACGAAGCTCCATAAGTATAATCTCCTATTGTAACTCAGTTGCTGAGTTGCTATAGTCACAGTTTCTAGCTACCTGGAAGGCCAAACCATCTCACTCAATTATTTCTGAAAAAAACCCTAAAGAATGTCTGTGATAATGCAGACCAAGGTCAAAATGTTGGAGTTGTTGGTAATGTTCAATACATTTAATTTTCAGAATTCTAAATTAAGTCTTTCCAAGTCAGTCTCGATATAACAGACCAGATTTTCTTTCAACTTTTCTCAAGTGTTTGTCACGACTTTTACTTGGAGGTCATGTCTCCTCATCTCCAAATTAAGTTGAATCTTTGTAAGTGTGTGTGTGTGTGTGTGTGTGTGTGCATGTGTGTGTATGACACTGTATGAGAGTAGATGCAGAGATACGTAATGATAGAGAAAGAATGAGTGTATGTTCAAAGACGAGCTTGACTTGTGCAAAATTATGTTCTTGTCTGAGGGTCCAAGCATCTATCCAGCCTCAGGCTTTAATTAGTGTGTGAGGATAATGAGTCAAATCCAATCAGTTCTCTCTCTTGCTCTTAATTTGTATGGAGCTACTATTATGAAGCCAACCGCTTTAGCCCCTCACACCAGCTGCCCTGGAGTGACACCAGGCCCCTGTGTGCATGTGTGTGAGAGAGAGAGAGAGAGAGAGAGAGAGAGAGAGAGTGTGTGTGTGTGTGTGTGTGTGTGTGTGTGTGTGTGTGTGTGTGTGTGTGTGTGTGTGTGTGTGTGTGTGTGTGTGTGTGTGTGTGTGTGTGTGTGTGTCTGAGTCTTGCTCACAGCCACATCCATGCAAATCAACTCATATAATTATTGAATTGGCTCAGTATGTGTGACAATTGGTAATCATTTCTTGCAGACAACAGATATTAACTGAGTTTTATATACCACAGGAGATGAGTCATAATCTCACTGTAAGGGATTAAATCCACCTTTGCATATGGCTGCTGCTGAGAAAGACACTTTGTCATCCAGCTATTATGAGTCTGACAGGCACGACTAAATGGCCACGCGCATATATGTGTGTGTGTGTGTGTGTGTGTGTGTGTGTGTGTGTGTGTGTGTGTGTGTGTGTGTGTGTGTGTGTGTGTGTGTGTGTGTGTATTGGCTGAAGAGACCCTGAAACCTTAATGGATTCCTGCAGAGTGAAGGACAATTGTAGCCCATGGCCAGTCCAAGCTTATCCTCTGCTCATCTCATCTCAGCTCAGCTCAGAGCCAGCCACGGCTCCAGCTAGGCCTCAGGCCATCTGGCTAACACACAACCACATACACACACACACACACACACACACACACACACACACACACACTGTCTAACAGACAAATGCACAAATGTACATTCCCTGAAGTTGAGTCCCACACTAATTTATGAATATGCCATTCAAAAAACTTTACATGGTGAAATCCACCTTAAAACCTGGAAATATATAGGCGTAACATACAATATGGCAGAGGTAGAGGTTTGCAGTGATGCTAAAATGGACTAGTATCATGGTTGCTGCCATCATTGAAGTGCACTAGACATATGGCTAAATATATACTGTTACAGCCAGGTCAGAAAAAGGAATAGCTGAAGAAGCTTTCGGTTCATACATCACATTCTGCATAAAACTGGACTTGTTGCTCCGACACTTCATGTCACCACCAAGTCAGTGAGCTACAGGTGATGTACTGTAGCAGACATAACAGTGATGTCAATAAACTGAAAGTATATACACAACACAAGCTGATCTGCATAAGTACAGGCAGTGAAATGGCTCATAATCAGTCAAAAAAATTGCAGAAATTGTCCATTCAGTGCTGTCAAAACCGCTTAGTACTAACTCAACCAACAGTCAAATAATTAAACTGTTCCCTGGGCTGTCATGTCAAGAGCTGAGCTGAGCCTATCTCTGTAGCTATTGGTATTAGTGATCAGCGGCATTGCGGAAATATTTACAATGTAAAGTGTGTTTAGTATGTACAGTGGGTTTAATGTGTGATCTGCCCCCCTCCAGTGGGGGCTAATGTTCCTGTTGTGTCGGTCCACAGTCTTAGTGGAGTGAATGTTATCACTCCTGTTGGCCACCTTCAGTTTTTACTCTCCTCTTGGCTCACTGTGTGGTTCTAATCACTGGACAGATGTACACTGCTGTGTACTTACACCACAGGGTAGTTAAACGAACAAGGCCACACACTGACACTAGGCATTGTAATCCCACTGTGACACCAGGACTGTGTGTGTATACATGCGGGCAACTATGTGTGTGCTCGATTGTGAGTGTGCACACTCGTCTGCCCAGTATGTTCCGTGTGTGTGCTAATGTGTGGGTTTTTGCATTCGTGTGTGGACTTGTTTGTCTGGCCTCGCCTGCTGTTTGCATCTCTGTGTGCTTTAATTAGTATGCGCTTTTGCATCTAGGCCTTTGAGATTTGGCACTGGCGCTGCATGCTGGCGAGGCATAAAAGATTTGAAGTCTGTCTGTGCTAGTCATTCAGCCTTAATGGCGTTAGTTACACAACTGAACTCAAGTCCCCACTGCATCAATGGGTGGCATTTAGAAATATGAGCAACTCCAATGGCAGTGAATCATGTAGCACACCACTGCAGAGGATGTCTGGGATGACTGACATTGACATTGACCCAAATGGGCACTCCTCCTGAATGGACAGCAGCTGAAACCTAAGCAGTGCTAGCTCAGTGTCAGGCGGGGAAAACAGCCCCGCTCTGTGGGTTTCATCACTAACACCAGTGGGGGAGAGGGGCCGACTCAGTGGCTTCACTTGCTGCTGAGCCTGTCTGGAAGAGGAAATGCTGTGCAGGAGGAGCATCTGTTTTTTAAGAGCTTCTAAATTCTAGCCTGCTTAAGTAGAGCTACCATTGCCCACCATCATCTTCATACATGCCATGTCCTCCCTACTGACAGTGCAGAGGATAGCTCAGTAAAACCCCTTTATGCCTTCAGGACAGTGGACAGCTCCATACCTACCAGTTGAGCAGTGTGTGATGAAGCTCCAACACTTTGGATATTATTTTCCCAAAAGAAATGTTGTCAGTTCAGGACCATGGACAGCAGCTCACAGTCACTGGCAGGGCTTTCAGCACATAGAACACTGGCTGTCCTTCAACGCCACATAGAAGTTCACTGCCAGATCTCTCGCTCTGTCTCTATGTCTGTTCTGTTTACGTGCCCCTGCTTCCACTTGGGCTGTAAAGGCAGCTAGAAGCCATTTTGTATTTTTTGAGTGCGAGGTTGAATGTAGAGGCAGTCTGAAAGGTATGCAGTTGCAGAGAGCTGGAGAGAGACGGCGAGTGTCTCTCTCAGCGCCTCTTTGCAGCCCTCTTTCATGCCTCTCAGCCTGGCTCAGCGATTAACCCCGCTGTCTCTGCTGACCCTTCTCCACACAGAGCCCCGCTGCTGGCCACAGTATGTTGACATGCTTCTCAAACAGCTGATTAACAGCAGTGAATGTGCAACTGCCATACACACCAGAGGTGAAGATGTACACATGCATTAATTCTCTCTCTCTCTCTTTTTTTTTTTGTTGCTTATTTTACCATAACTTCCTCTCTAAGGTGCCACTCAGACATCTAGTTGAGGTGGAATAGACTAAATGATGCTGGAAGAATATACTGTTCTTCCCAGAGGAACTGTGGGGATGAGTATTATAAGCTGATGCCTGTGTCTGTGTAGGAGTTTGTTAACACTTGAAATTCTCACAGTTTGTTTCACAAGTGGTGCAGTATCTCATTGGAGAAGCTGGTATGGCTGCAAATCTTTCATGCCAATATGTGATGTTTGGTGTTCCAATGCGAAAACTGGATTGCCAGGCTGTGCATCAACAGTGCTGATATATTACAATTCAGTGAAGAGTAAGATGAGTCGATAATAGCTCATTTGTGTTTAATGTGAGGACAATAGGAACCGCTTTCTATCCGCCTGCTCTTGTCAAATACTACACATCATATATACAATGCGGTCCAGTAATAAAGTACCTCCTAAAAGTATTAAGGTTCATTGAAATATCAATAACTTTGCCTCTCTCCCTTTTTCCATTCTAGCTCTGAGCCGGTCAATGATGCCCTTCGGCTTGATGCGTCGAGAGCTGGCGTGCGAAGGCTACCCGATCGAGCTGCGCTGCCCTGGAAGTGATGTCATCATGATTGAGACGGCCAACTACGGCCGCACTGATGACAAGATCTGCGACGCGGACCCTTTCCAGATGGAGAATGTGCAATGCTACCTGCCTGACGCCTTCAAGATAATGTCACAGAGGTAACTATTGATCTGTTTGGATTCAGTCAGAGTCAGAGCCTGTTATTGGCCCCGGAAAAAACAAGATACTGTTTCACAACATAATTTGTCCAGAATTTCCTCCTTTTCCTCCTGAGGTGTTGGTTTTTTGTGTGGAATACTAAAGTCAGCATCCTTGCACGCAAAACAATTCTGAATCTAGATGTGCATGTGTACGGTGGTGTGTGTGTGTGTGTGTGTGCATGTGCATTTGCATGTGTGTTTGTGAACGGGTGTGTTTTGGATTGTTCAGTATTTGTAGTGCTTCCTAAAGCTGCTCTCTGCGTTTGTGCTCAGCATCTGCTTCCTCTGAGCTCAGATCAATGGAAGCCCTTTCCCAGCTATCCATCACGCATGTAATGGAGGCACAGGGTGCTAGCTTGGGGATAGAGCAAGAGAGAGAGGCAAATGGCAGGGGGTGGAGGAGAGAATTGAGGGGCTAAAGAAAGGAAAAGAGACTAATAGAAATGATGGGATGATAGAGTGAGTGCAGCAGAGATGTGAGATATAAAGAGAGAGAATGTTAAAAGGTGGATAGAGAAGGATTATGTGATGTGAAAGAGTGAGTACATGTGTATGCGAGTGTGTCTTTTCTTCTGTGTGTGTGTGTGTGTGTGTGTGTATGTCTCTGTGTTTCTCAAACGTGAGGAGGCATGCAGCGATGCGGTTTAGATGTAGGTATTATGTGCATATGAACGTTTTCCCCGTGTGTGTAAAGTATTTGCCTTAGCCCCCCTCGTCCTTCCCTGTTCTCTCACCTCTAATTGCTCCCACTCACAATCCCCCAGGAGGGGAGCCTCTTACGTCACTCGCCCTCTCCCTGCCTCTTTCCTCCCTCCTTCATTCTCTCTATCCTTCATCCTACTCCTTGCCCTCCTCCCTCCCTCTCTGTTTCCCCCCTCCCCTCGGGTGCAGCTGTCACATGATCTAGTCTAGTGTGAAATTACTCCCTTCCCTACCGTTCTTTCCGTCTTTTAGACCCCGAAGATGTTTTTTTATATCCAGTCCTCTTTGTCTTTCTTACAATGGCACTGCAATCACTTAATTTCTCTGTTCTCTCTTTACTTCCTTCCTTCCTACTTCCTTCTTTCCTCTGTCTGTCTTCTCTCGCAGGTGTAATAACCGCACCCAGTGTGTGGTGGTAGCAGGGTCGGATGTGTTCCCAGACCCCTGCCCGGGGACTTATAAGTACCTGGAGATCCAGTACGAGTGTGTTCCCTACAGTGAGTACTGAGACCCTGTCAACCCCTCCCACCTCCCCAACCCCCTGCACCCCAATCACCGCCCCGACCATCCCTCCCTCTACCCCCCCACCCGAACCTCCTACCTGCATTTTAAGCCCTCAGAAACCCCCAACAAATGACATCCTCACACTCAGACGTGCACACTTGCTCTCTCTGGCTTTTTTTCCAACACAAACACAACAAGACAATCATCCTCTCCTGCTCTCTCTGTCTGTCTCTCTCTCTCTTCTTTCTCTCTCATACACTTCCACTGCACAGACACACACATGCACACACTCACGCAGAGCGCTAAACCTTTTTTCTTCATCAACAGAGTGATGCACCAGTATCTGAGAGGGATTTTCACATGGGGGAAGGTGCTCCACAAACACAGGGACTGATAAGCACTTCACGCACACCCACTGCAAACATGGGGTCAGCCCTCATTGGCGTTCACAGCAGTGTAACACACACCACCCCACACTCACACACTGATTGACCCAAGGGCATGCCACTGCCTTTATCTGGTGCCAAACACCTTTGCTGTCCCTCTGATTTCCAATAAAAATTAAAATTGGGCGCAGTGAGACTGGGAGGCAGGGGGTGTTGTGTGTGTGCCACAGCTCACAATAGGAATGTTAACACAAACAGCAAAGGGCTTATTTGAGACCACATGACCTAGAGCGCCACACATTTTAATGTCCCCATGGTAACGGCTGACTTCCTCATGGCACTGCTCAGAGCTCCGTGGCAGGTGTGACACACACACATACCTGCACATACACAGGCAAGTTAACCTCACAGTCACAAATGGGAGACACACACACAGTTGCTCTCTTTCTCTCTCTCTCTCCCTCTGGCTCCTCCTCCTCTGTGCAAGCATGCACACAGACACACACAAACAAGAGCGCACTCACACAGCCAAAGGAGCAGGCACAGCAAGGATTATATGGTGTTGTGTTGATCCTCGCTCATGTGAAAATCTCCGCTCAGTCTCCCTTCCTCCCTCTCATGTATTATTACTCTCAGCATTGATCCCTTCACTGTGCAGGAGCACCTGGCTGGAGGGGAGGAGTACTGGTGCTCCCCTCCACTGGGTAGAAGATGAATTGGGGTGCAAGAAGGGGTGGAGAGACATTTGAGGGTGTTAGGGTCAGGGGGAAACTGGGGTACTAAGGGCTGTTTGATCAGGCTGGGGGATATGGGTGCTTGTCTCTGCTTTTTCCTCAGGCGCAGATGTTGTGGCAATCCACAGGATCAAGTCAACGCCAAGCTGCTAACCTCCTTTGCTCTCTACTTCTGCTTCCTCCTTCTCATCTCCTCTATCTGAGATCTCTCACTCCTCCTCCCTTTGTTTATTGTCTCTTACAGTCAATATCATCTCTTCTCTTTCAAAATCTTCTCTCTTCTCTATATTCTGCGTGTCTTTCACTTCCAGTCTATACTACAAGGTCTTAAATCTTCATCTATCCTCCTACTTCTCTCATTCTTCTATTTTTGCTCTCCGTCCATCAATCTGCCACAGTATCTTATCATTCTATTCTGTCTCTTCCACTGTCTCTGTTGTTTTTTTCTTTTACAGGTGGGACAAATTACCAAAATATCCAACCATCCATCTCTGATGGGGAGGCTCAATAAAACTCAGGGACTTCCAAGCACTTCTTTCAGCCTTTGCCCTTCCTCTGCTCAATGATTTTGTGCCCTCAGTTTACTTTTTGAGAGACTTTTTGGAGTCAGGTTGCAGTCAAAGTTGCAGATAAGAAGAAGCTAGCTGGGTTTCTTGTCATTGGGGATTATTCTCTAGTGTGAATCTTTTCTTCACAGCCTTCCAAGTGGCAACAAGTGTTTTTCTTGAGTCTCCTCTGCCCTCTGTTCACCTGCATTTTAGTAGATATTAGCTTTGGTCAGACTGACCCTCTCCAATGATGTGACTGTTTGTTAGTTGTCTGGTAGTCTTGTGCTAAAGCATGTTGTTCTGTATGATATTGTCCATAGAGGGTCATGGTAGAATTGCCATTGTACCTGACTTCTCCTCCTCATGCATTCTAACCTTGTCTTTTTCCCTCTGACTGCACAAGGCAGCTTGTTCTCTCTCCGAGAGGCAATCAAAGGGATGATTAAATACCTGCTAACTTGCATTTTTCCTCCCTGTTTGGGAAAAAAACTTTGTTGATTGCGTCTGAAATATGGCATTGCTTAAAAAATTGGAAGCTGATCCCTCCATGATGAAAAGTCCCATCTGTCTGAGGTGACAGAGAAGAGCCAATTACCCCTGTCCTCTGCCACTCTTACAGCCACACACTACACCCGGTCACACACCCACACATAAACAGCAAAAGTGTGCACGCACGTGTCACACTGCAGGCTGCTCTGCGTGTTTGTGCCCGTCTGACAAACTAAATACAACCTGACACATTCAGATTCAGAGCTGGAACTGTTCATCCCAAAACCTAGTCACCGTCGCACCGCACACCACTCAACTCGGCCACTTTTAATTACCAGGAGAGAGGGCGCGTCGCTCTCTTCAGTTCTGCCTCAGCAGAGATTTGTCAAGATTAATTGAATTTGCTGCTGCTAATCGCTCTGGTAATGCCCCATCGTTCACGTCTGGCTGGGAACGCTGGGCACTCTGGCATCATCCAAGGCTGACGCATGTTTTTTGTCGGTTGTCTCGATGAAGAGGTGAAAGATAGAGAGATGATATGTAAAGCTCGAGTGTCATAGCAGCTGAGATGGTGTGTGCAACTGTGTTGATGTTTGCATCTGACAGGGTCCTCTGTGTATGTGTGTGTGTGTGTGTCACACAGGCGCCATGTTACCAGTCACCTGAAATGGTGAGGTGACAGCCAGAGCCAAGTTGACACACACACACACACACACACACCTCTGACGGCTTAGCTCAGACAAGGGTTCAGAAAGTGTGTCTGTTGCTGCACGTGGGATCGCCGTGGCAAAATACAACATCTGCCAAAAAGTCAAATCATATCTCATCGAGCCAAAAGGCCCTGTGAGGCCACCCTGCCACATATCATTGTTTTTGCCAACGGGACAGAGCAAGACAAAACGGCTCAACTGAACTCTCATTTCACACTGTCACAGCCTGCTGTAGACTGCTAGATTCCATTAAGACATCACAGATCTATGCACACAGTTGCAGCGTGTTTTTACTGCAGTGGAAATCCGACACTGCAGTCTTAACACAGATGTACACAAAGTCACGGTAAATCCTCCCTGTGAGAGAACTCTACCTGTTCCCCCTCCTCCTCCTGGACGGAGTGCTACATCATTATTGATTCCTAATGCTCTCCATTGGGGCTATCCATGCTAGCCATGCCAGAGTCATTAGACCTAGTGTTGTTTGCCTGTGCTATTTCATCAGCTGTGATTTATCTTGTTAATATGCACAGAGCAGGTAGATGAAGAACCAGCTTTAAAATCGCCTATAGAGACTATACAGTAAAGATTCTACAGAGCGTCTTAGGTAACTTCTTATTCTCCACTTTCACATTCATTCATTTATTTTGTGGCTCTGCCTTGTTTAACTTTATAAAATTGATTCTTCCCCACAAATGTAGTCAGCACTGCCTATTCATTATAAGACATCACTTTTTGGACACAAAGCCGCTGGAAATGATAGTTGACTTGTCGGGAAGAGTTTGTCAGTAGAAGGAATAATGGCATTGTAATATGACAAGTTTTCAGGGGAGGAGAGGAAACACTTTGATGTAGCTCAAAATGAAATTCTATTAATATGTATAGGGACACCATTAGACGTGGGTCTCATAAATGTTTGGTGAATGAGAAGCAGGCGGCTTTGCTCAGGCCCTGGAAACGGATGACTCTTTACTGTGAAAGATGAAAAGTGAGAGAGGGAGAAAACAGAGAGGGGAGAGGACGGAAGAAGCTGGAGAGGACACACTATCTCTCAGCACTGTGAAAGAGACAGAGGAGGCTAAGTTGTCCCGTACAATGTGTGTGTGTGTGGGTGTGGGTGTGTTTTTGAGAGTGTGTGTTTCTAGCTGTACTCATTAGTGTGGGTGTAATTGATAGGGTTGTAGAGCACGCTGAGCAGAGTGATTAAGGGGAGAGAGGGCAGTGGCTTATTTCTCAAAAGGGCCCTGAAAGAGAAATGCTGAATGAATCAGACAAACAACCAAGGTGGCCTTAAAACTAACCTCCTGCTCACTGTGAGGACAGTTTGATGAGTTTCTGTCTCTTTTCTCTGTGTTTGTGTGTGTGTGCGTGTCGTCCGGCACGTGTGATGATCTTGTGTGTGTCTGTGCTTAGTGTCTATTTTTCAGGACAGCCAAGAGCAGAAGAAAATGGAATCAACAGAAGTCTTCCATTTCCCCTATTTTTCTTCTCCTTTTCTGCAGAATTGAAGCCATTTTCTTACTTATTGTTTCTCTCTCCCTCTCTACATGACATTAGTGGGAATCACTCACATCGTTTTTTCTCCTGTTTAGGAAGACATACGTAGAAGTTCATTTGCAACATTACATTTAGTTGGCCATCTTTTGAGGACTGTTACCTCATAGAAGCTCTGCACTTCTGGTGTCACCCATGCAGTTACCAGGGAGAGGATAAAAGCTCTGGATGCTCTCAGAACAGTCTCTCCCTCTCCTAACCTTGGAGCTAATGATTGCACTCACAGTTGGTGGCGGGGATGTAATGCTTTCTTGCCCCCTGCCCCTGCTTCACAGGACTCGTATTCATAGCTTTGCCATGTTTACCCCTCTAGGCTGAAAATGGCGACCATTCCCCAGGTCTTCATGGAGGTTGTTTGTCCAGTTTGATCTTGGCATATGATGATAAATGATCAGTGGTGCTGCTGATACTGATGCTGCCTCTGCTGTACTGCTGCCAAGATGCAAGGCCATCCCCACACAGATCAGGCTACTGCTGCTAACGCTCCCTTTTTCCTTTTCATTTTGGACGCTCTTTTTTTTTTTTTTTTACATCTCTCTTACTCTGTTGCTGTCTCTGTCTCTCCCTCTCCCTCTCTCTCTCTCTCTCTCTCTCTCTCTCTCTCTCTCTTTCTCTCTCTCTCTCTCTCTCTCTCTCTCTCTCTCTCTCTGTCTCTCTTTTCTGTATTGGCAACCCTGCGAGGTGTCATGACAATTTCACAGGCCTCCCTGGAGACATCTGACTTCCCACGAAACACACATGACAATCATGCTCGCAGCAGGGATCCACCAGGCATGTGCCTTTTGACACATCTCTTCCCCGAGAGACATGACGATCCATTCGCACACCACTTGTGCACATAGGACAGGCGTGTGCCAGCACTGTAATGTGAAAGGCGGACCCGAGATCCTTGCCCGCTCCTCCTCGAGTCTTCAGCTGCTCGCGGACCTCCCCAGATGAGGTGACACGAGACAGGTGCCGAGCAGCATCACGGATGTCAGTGGAGCCACACCTTACCTACTCCTGTCAGCTGAGGCTTTGGTGTGACTCAACACACCAACCTATTGATTCTAGTGTGATGAGCCCACTGTAGACATTTGTCTCATCTCTCTTTTGTCTCTATCCTCTTTATTTTCTCCCCTCCCCTGTCCGTGTCTCTTCATTTCTCTCTATGTTTCTGAGGCGTTCCACTCTGTCAAACCCTCCCTTTCCCCTTTTGTTTGTTCTCTTTTTCTTTGATGAGCCAGCCTTGGCCAGGCAAGCCGGCAGCTCCCCATTGATTGGGCGGTCGATGGGTTGAGTGTTTTTGCTGGCTTCTATAGCGAGCTTCCTGACTCTGTAAATTGAGCAAAGCCAAAAGCACCGCTTTCTTTGGATCAAGGGACTGCTCTAATGTCAACAGTGACTGTACTTGGAGAGAGAAGAATAGAGAAGATCCCTGTGAAGGCAACTAGACACAGATAGAGACATCCTCGTTGCCATCTTTCCATCTACCATCCCCTGATCTCTCTCTTTACCTTTCCCCACTCTTTGTTTACTTCCACAGCTGAAGAGGACCACATCACTGTTTCTCTCTCCTACAGGTTCCTGGAGCTGGAGTTTGGGCATAAGGGTGGGAGTGAGGGAGGGATGTGGCAATAAGAGGGGTGGAGGTGGGGTCGAGAGTGTGTGGTTGAGGGTGGATTGTGTTGTTGGGGGATTATTGATGAAGCTGAAATGAAATGGAAATGGATTTAAACCCAGGTCAGGCCATTTTCCCCTCCTCGTTTTCCATTTGAGCCATCCTTTCTCTGAGTAGCCAACCATAACACAGACAGATAACTTGCTTTAAAAAAAAGAGAGAGAGAAAGGACAGCATTTTATTTAATCTCAATTTTCTCTTTTTTCCTGCACCTGTTTTTTCTTTCATTCTCTTTACTTTCCCTCCCTCTCTCTCTCTCTCTCTCTCGCTCGCTCTCTCTCTCTTTCTCTCTGTCTCTCTTCCTTACTGTCTTTCTATTTTATCTTTCTATCTTCTTCTTTCTCCTTTTTCCGATGCTTGAATAGAAGTGGATCAAAAAGGTAAAGACCACAATGAACATAACAACCACAGCTCGCCCCTTCCTCCCTCCTCCTCCTCCTCCTCCTCCTCCGCCCCCTCCGCCCTTGTCTCCCTCCCTCCCTCCCTCCCTCCCTCCCCCCATATCTCCCTCCTAACCCAGCACCTTGTGTAGTGGTCATGTTTGATGTTGATATCCCTCCCTTTTCTTTCTCAATCTTTAATCGCCTCCTCTGCCCTTCTCTTTCTATCTCTCTTTGACTTATAACCAAAACTCTAAAATCCTTCTAGATTTCCTCCTTGGTTCTGATGACACCAGCCTAACCTGCACGCACGCACGCACGCACGCACACACACACAAACACACACACACACCGACCCACATACACACACACACACACACACACACACACACACACACACACACTCACATAGACATGTATACACAAACAAGCACATGCACATCAACCCTGCAAAATAAACATCATGAGAGGTCAGTCCTGTATCTATGAGAGATAAACTAGAGATACACTTCATTTCTTTCCTGTAAGAAGTAGCACATCTCAGCCAAAACTTACAGACAACATACATTCATATCATCTCATGGGATGGCAAATCTCTCCTCTTTTGATCATCCCTTTCAAAAAAACCATCTTCCTCTTCACACTGTTGCCTCACACACACCTGATGATTCACATTTCTCATCGAGTTTCACTCATTTCGCTACTGCAATGTATTTGTCCCTCCAGACCTGAAAAAAGTCTCTCTTCTCTTCCTTTACATTATTCAGCTGCTCCTTTTCTCCACATATGTATCTCTTCCCCACTTTTTTTATTTTCCCAGGAACAATTCAATTTGTTGCTGTTGTAATCTCAAGAAACAAGGGGTTAAGAATAACAAAGTAACTGGCCAAAGTTTCACCCAGATCATTTTTACAGTATCCCATTTCCAGGTGCTTCAGTGTCCTTCTCTCATTCTGTCTCTCTTTCTTTTTCAATTAATCCCACTTTCATTTAACTATTTTACTCTCACTGTCCCCTTACCTACTCACTGTCCTTACTTATTTCCGCTGTTTTGTTTCTCATCCTCCCTTTCTTTTGTTCTCTTTCTCTCGCCTTTCTCTGATTGGTTTATCTCTCAGATCACATCTGGCAATCACAAGCAGCCGCAGGCTCTTTTGAGCATCTCTTACACTCTTCTTTCTCCTCTTCTTCTCTCTCTCCCCCGTCTTTTTCTACAGTCTGTCACTGCCACCTCTCTGTTTTCTTTATTGCACATGCACTGTGAACTTGTGCCCCCCTTTACCCGTCCACAAGTCAATCCTTCCTGGTTCCTTATGTGTTCAATGAGGCTCCGGAGGGGGAGGGGGGAAGGGGATTGGAGGAGGGAGGTGCATCCCCTGTAGGTAGTGCTCCAGCTCCTTGTAATGGCCTCTCTGATGCAGCAGAGCTTCAGCACAAGCACTCCTAAAGAGACCCAATCAGCATGGCCAGGCACCTCAATCACTAGCTCCTTGAACAGAGATAGATCTGACCCATATCCAAGGTTGTGGTAAGAGTAGTGGCCATAAGTGCAAGCTTCCTAGTGAGCCTTAACTCTCCCTCTCAGGTCCCCAACCTCCTCAACTCTCTGAACCCCCACCATTCACATCTGTCTCAGCCTCAGCCATTCCCCTGTCTGGCCCCATGGCTGGATCCATATGTTGGAGAAATTAACTCTTATAGAGGTTGCCATTAACTGGTTTATGGAGCCCTTTGTCTGTCGTTGTGTCCATGGCTTTTCATTAACATGGATCATTGTTCCACATTTTTCTCCCACTGCAAGCGGCCATTTTAGCTCTCTCTCCGTGCTTGCAGTGGAATAGAAAGCTGCAAAACCCTCCTCCTCCTCCTCCTCCTCCTCCTCTTCCTTCTCCTCCTCCTGCTTCTGCCTCACCCAACTGGTTATTTTTATTTACTACTCTTCCTCCCACTAACATTAAGATGGAAACCCCTTTCCTCGGTCTGCACTCCTGCCCTTACCCAACCTTAATCCATCCCACCACTGCTGCTAAACACAGTCCCTTTCTCTGTTTATGGCTGAATTAACATTCCAAACGTGCGCCTTGCCCGTGTCTGTCAAATTAATCCTTACTGATTGATCTGCTAATTGACAGATTGGGATTGGGATGAGGTGCATCGTGTGGTGGTGTCACATGCTGGAGATCCTGTTCAATGAATGTCCAATACTTGTCACCCTACCTACTGTCAGGCTATTTTAAGACCAAACCAGCGTCAGCCGCCTCTGTCTTCTCATCACTCCCTCTGTCCCTTTTCTCACCTTTTTTGCTGACAGTCTTGCAGAATACACTACCCACATCATTACAGTATTCCCTTTATCACTGCTGACAGGACCAAACAAGGGTCCACCATATTTTTCTCACCTCCAGTTTGTTTGCTTCTAAAGGAAAAGGGGCAAGAAAAGGAGGCAGTATTAGACTACTGTGCACAATCTTTTTTTTCGACGGAGGGTGGGAGTGGGGGAGCATACTGGGAAAGAACCATCACTCAAGTAAACAGCTCTCTCTACCTGTGATTTGGAAAAAGTGAGAGGAAATGAGTGACAAACCACTGCATCGCGCAACAGGAAAACACAAAGAATGGCTGCAAATGGAGGGAAAGAAGAGCAGTCGCTATAGAGACGATAAGTAAGGCAGCATCGCCTCATTAGGAATGACCCACCACACACAAGCACTGTCATGTGACCAAGGCAATGCAGACACTTTATTCAGTGGCCCATGGAGATAGGGAAGAGTATAGGGATTGACTGTACATGTAGAAATCATTGCATTGTTAGAGCCAAGGAACTGAGAGGTGAGTGGGTGAGGCAGGTGGCCATGAATATAAATCACAGAAGCTGGTTTCAGGACCTTTAAGGAGACATGATGACTGTGGGAAGCCTGATTCAGAGCAGGAAGTGGGAGGGAGCGACATGCAGGGCAGTGGCAGGCAAAGCTAGGCTAATGTTACAGCCATGCAGGTTTATTGTTCCCCCACCGCTTAAGTGTCAGTCAGTGTATAGTCTGCCCCTCTGTCATCTACTGTATCTGCAGCTGTGTCCCGACCAACTTTCCTGTCACTCAGTGTCAGCTTTGCTCCAAGGCAGATAAGACTTGCTTTCAATGGACAATATCTCTAGCTGTTGCCAGCTTTTGGTCTCAGTGAAGGGTATTCTCTGGGGTGAATGTTTGGGTTGATAAAGGTGCCAGTTTGACACCTGCCTCCTCCACTCTCTGGACAGTGTGTGCTTGTGTGCATTGTTTGAGAGTCTGTGTGTATCCTTAGAGTGTACGTCTGTGTGTCATGTCTGTGCATGGCTGTTTGTACTGTATTGTGTTTTTACTCCAATGACTTGACCCCCTTGTAGTCTAAAAGGAAGCGGAAACACAATGGGAGCCTCTCCCTTCTTTTTCCTTAATTTTCTCCTCTTCTCTCTGTCACTATATGTCACTCCTCAGCAGATTAACTCACTCCTAATTCTCATTTCACAGGAAATAACCTATTTATTCTCTTACTCCACTTTCTCTCGCTCTCTTCTTGTTTGCATACACAGAACACGCTCACATCCCTCTTCACGCTTTCTTCTATCTTTCTGCCTATTTGTCACTCCAAAGTGCACACATGCATGCCCTCACACACACACACACACACACACACACACACACACACACACATATATATGTATATATATATATATGTGTGTGTGTGTGTGTGTGTGTGTGTGTGTGTGTGTGTGTGTGTGTGTGTGTGTGTGTGTGTGTGTGTATTTATATATACATACATACATACATATATGTTTATATATAAACATTCAAACACACTAAGACACACTTAAACAAACTAATGGGCTGATGAATGCACCTCAGCATAGCATCAGGAGCATCACTGCGCTCTCATGCACAAACACTAACCCTTAAAGCCCATTAACTGTCCAGCATGGAATGTGGGGTACCATGCCATGCTCCATTCTGCCCCCTGCTGCCTGTGTGCGGCACCTGCCAGTAACAGGTGTGGGATTCAATTAGAGCAGCATGCTCTCAGCAGTCAGTCCTGTGAGCAGGCCATGACTATGGACTGGGCAAAAGCGTAAGCCAGCAGAGCCCTCGGATCCCTGTAGATACAAAAAAAAAATAAAAAATCCCACAAACACCATGAGGACGCCACTTTAAAAACAGCTGCCAAGCATTGGCAGGGGGTGTTTAGATCATCAAAGTTGTACATTAACCATCACCATGATGCTGTCACATCAAACATGAAAACCACACGAACTGTAGAAGACAACCAATATGAGAAGTCTAAATTTAGCCCAAAGCTGTCAGCACGCATTCTTAATTGTGTTACCAGTCAATCACAAATTGCTGCTAGATTCTAATGGGAGATATTTACTGTCATTTTCAGGAGAATTCTGGTGCTTTCATCATTTTATACTGCAGCCTCATATTGACAAATAACAGCTGACCTGTGCCTGGGAAAGGGATTATGGAGATAAATAGTCAATTATTACCGCAGTATTTCCCTGTATGTGTGGCAGTAATTGGCATGCTAGAGTATGATAGCTACAGCCTGGGTTTTAATCCCTGATAAGGTAAGTTTCATTAGCCATCTGGCTAGTTGGGAGGGTAAAGAAGTGTTGTGTCTGCACTGCCTGGTGACTTCACAGGGCTGATCATGACTACAAGATTTCCATCTGCACCCAAACAGGAAATAATCTATTAATCTAACTATCTCACATAATCCAGATGGCTCTTACTCTAGCTAACCTGTGCTAGCCAGACTAGGATAATGCCTAATCTCAAGATTTACGCCTAATGCTTAATGCCTAATGCCTAATACTTCATTCATACTGTAGTCATAATAGCCTTTTGTACTATAAGACTCTACTGTTAGGGTTTGGCTGCTCCAGCCTCCTGCTGCTACAATCACCCTTCACGGTTAGAGGGAGAGAGAAGGAGGCATAGCGACTGAGAAGCAAAAAGAGCTGGTAAACAAGAAGGCAGCCGGAAAGGCTGGGGAGTGCAGGTCAGAGTTAATGAAGCCCCCTAGGCAGGGTTTGCAGGGTGTGAAGCGTGGCCACTGTTTCTGTTTGGCCTGTGAATGTTTGAGTGTGTGTGTGTGTGTGTGTGTGTGTGTGTGTGTGTGTGTGTGTGTGTGTGTGTGTGTGTGTGTGTGTGTGTGTGTGTGTGTCCTCATGGCCTGCATGTACAGCCTGGAGGCCGTTGATGAGCCCCTTTGACACTGGGCCCATCCACCGACCAGTTCATTAGAATACTGGGGCTTGCTGATCAGCAGCCGGCAGGGTTTGCACTGGAGAGCAGGGAAGAAAGAAGGAATGTGTGGGAGGAAAGTAGAAGATGTCAGACTGTTAGTCTATGCTGCACCGCAGTGTTATTGTGATGATGAGCCCAACAGAGTACAGAATGCTACCAATTTACGACAGGGCTGGAAGGTTAGGTGCAATAATGAAGTGAATCGCATAGAATTTTGGAAGGGACACTGTGGCGGGCATGATGTTTTGTGAGTAAATTGTATTGCATGCGGCAACGACTACTGTGGAGATATGATAGATTGTAGAGCATTCGTCTCTGTCGCTAGCTTGTATAGTATAGCCAATCATGAATGCGTACATCATGGATCCAGTTCTAAACCTTTATTGGTCTATTAGGTGCTTCTGGACATCTGGAAATGATGAGTAACGAATGGTTATTAATATATTATTAATATACATTATTTTGTCATAAAACACAAAAAATAGTACATGGTACAAGGTTAAGTATTCTCTCTGCTATTTAGCAATGCTCATTAACTTGAGTGGTCACACCTTTACAAATTGCTAATCCCAGTAAAATTAACACCAGCAAAGGTGAATAACCACCATATTAAATCTTAACACATTGAACTTAATAGGATTTGCTCTCATTAGATTGTATAACTGCACAACTTTGTTAAGTTTTGTAAGTGCTGCTGTGTAAGATGGGTGTGTTTTATTAGATTACTGACCATGAACCAAAATCATTATAGTGACATTATAGATTGTATCTGCTCTCTGCTTTACTCATAATACATATCAGTTTCACTGTATCATGGCTATAGATGAGTCGGATTCCTTGCATGCATAATAAGACTTGCTTTTATAGTAGGTCGTCCTTTTTGTGACTGTAGAGAACAGACTTGCATGTTTGTGTTTCTTTGTCCTTTATTCTACCTTGAGGCGGAGTGCTCCTGGCTTTGTTTATGGGTCACCTACATGCAGAGTCGCTGCATTGCTTTCTGCATGCTGTTTATTTCTCTATTTACAGTAGCATTGTAGTTTTGAGGCAGTGTCCTACTTTTTTTTCACACTTTAGAGCTTCCTGCTCTGATAATACCTCACCCTTTACAAAGTGAGGTGTTTGAAATATTTTGGCGCACAACTTATTTGTAGTAGACTCATGGTGTGCCTGGATTGATACAGATGTCATTTGATTGTGGTGTGAGGGAGAGTTGGCAATGATGTTAGGCAAAAAATTTTGACATTTCACGTTTCAGCTGTCTGAAAAGTGCCGGATTTAACCATTGCTCTGAACATTATTTTGCATATTTTAGTCACCCACGTTCATATTTTCAAAGCAAACACCTCAGGCGTCCCTGTTTTCGAGTGAGCGTTTTAGTGTGACAATGGAGCATGACAAGCCTCCTCCCTGTGAAGGGTCTGTATTCAGAGTGTTTGTTTTTGCCCGAGCTTGATTAGATTCCTGTTTGGCTGCTAGTCTCAATCCCTGTTGGACTCCGTTAGACTGAAGAGACTTATTTCTAAGTGGCCCAGCACTACAGATCACCAGCCACACTATCAACAGCAAAAAGGAGGAAGCTGGATTTTCCATTTCCTCAATTTCTCTATTATGATTCTCCTCCTGCACCAGACTCCATGCAATATTCAAGACAGTTTGAGCCTAGACTGATCCATCACTCTTAACAGTGTGACAGTGACAGTATATATATGAAGGGGGGTGTGTGCATGCATGTCGTGTACTATCCTTGTGTGTGTTGGGATGGTATGCGTGTGTGTGTGTGTGTGTGTCTATGCATCCATGTGTGCTGTATGTCATCTGTGTCCAAATGCCCCTGCAGCGTCCAATTAGTTCAGAGATGCGTTCAATCATGAGGTGACCAGCAGGTGTCTGGTTCTGTCGCAACCTTAAGCCAGAAAGCCACATAAATAAGCTGGCAGAGGAGACGTGGGGACTCCTCAGCTGTTTCGTTCTGTAGTGCCTCCAACTCTCTCTCGCCCCTTTTCTCTCTGTTGCTAGTACCACTGTGCTGTGATGTCAGAGTGCCGAGGATGCCAGCAGCTTTCCTCATAGATCACCTGACATGCTCGGTGGTCCCAGGGCACTTTCTCTGTCAGGCGGGGACACACTGCGTCAGCCAGCCAATTTACACCAGTCCCCAGTGGATGACCTCCACCTGCCTAAAGTAGACATCCTCTGTATTCTCTTTGTGTGTGTGTGTGTGTGTGTGTGTGTGTGTGTGTGTGTGTGTGTGTGTGTGTGTGTGTGTGTGTGTGTGTGTGTGTGTGTGTGTGTGTGTGTGTGTGTGTGTGTGTGTGTGTGCTTGTTTGGTGTATGGATTGTGTATGAGGGTTTCTATGTGTTGTCTGTGTGTGTCTGTTTGGAATAGTAACAATAGTTTTTTGTCTGTATTTGTGTGTGTGCACGTGTGTGTGCGTGGGTGCGTGTGTGTGTGTGTGTGTGTGTGTGTGTGTGTGTGTGTGTGTGTGTTTGTGTGTGTGTGGGTGAGTTGCAGCTGCTGAAGAAAGGGAGGCCTGGCCAACTTCACATCTTTACCCCAGGATGCTTTTTTTCCTTGACGCATTACTCTTGACTGAGAGCCAAATTTTAGTCCTAATAAAACAAGCTCCACAATTACAGTTTTACCACCCAGTAGCAGAGCAGAGAAGCAGAGGCTTTTGAAATAGAAAAATGCACAATCAAATAAAAAGTAGGCCAAGATAAATTAGATTAGAGACCACATCTAAGCCGCCGCAGCAGCCAGAAATCTCCCATTTATCATATCCAGACACTTTCCAACCACAATGCTGATGTTCTACAAATGAGCTTTTATATGTTCCTTCATTTTAAATCTGATAATGTACCTCACCTCACTCCCCAGTCTCCCCCTCTTGTCCATTCTCCTCCTATTCTTTGTCTCCTTTTCAATTCTCAACTTACTTTTATCAACTCACATCTTTCTTTCATCCACTCTGTGTCTCTCTCTCCTGTTCTATATTCCATGGTCTTTGGCCTTTTCCCATTTCCTCTCTGCCTCCCCTGCCATCTCCATGATATCTTTCATTTTTACAATGCTTTGTTTTCATTTTCTGTCTCTCCCTTTTTTCCTTCTTCTCTCTGCTCCAACGCCCCTCCTCTTGCTCCAGTCTTTGTATGTCCGGGGACGCTGCTACGGGTGCAGGCGGCCAGCTCTCTGCAGGAGGCGGAGCACCAGGCAGGGGCATGGTGTAAGGACCCGCTGCAGTCTGGGGACCGTCTGTACGTTATGCCCTGGACCCCCTATCGCACTGACATGCTGTACGAGTACGCGTCCTGGGAAGACTTCAAACAGAACCGAGCCACCACCACCTACAAGTGAGGGCGCCTCCCACTGTCCTGGATGATCAAATAGCATCTGCTGCTGTATTGATTTATTGGCTTTTCATGTGGATATAGATGGTGATAGCAGTATGGTCCCACTGTGGTGTCAGCTTGCTCACCATGAGGCCGTCTTGTAGGACTGTGTCATGCAGAGTAGATGGATTGGCTTGTTCTCCTGGATTTCTGCACCACTCATGTGATTCTCTCTTAACAGGTTGCCCAACAGAGTTGATGGCACAGGCTTTGTGGTGTATGACGGTGCAGTATTTTACAACAAAGAACGCACACGAAACATAGTCAAATATGACCTAAGGACACGCATCAAAAGTGGTGAGGCCATTATCACAAATGCCAACTACCATGACACGTCACCGTACCGGTGGGGAGGGAAGTCGGACATTGACCTGGCTGTGGATGAGAACGGCCTCTGGGTGATCTATGCCACGGAGTCCAACAACGGACGACTGGTGGTCAGTCAGGTGGGAGAGCAGCGCTGCACAGAAGGGGATGAGATGGGGATTATAAATGCAGGATTGGATTATGTCAAAATCTCATTTAACTAGTCAGGCAAAAGGTCATATGTCACACATGAATGATTTACCATTGAGATTACACAAGTGCACTGCCAAATGAGATACAGAGATATTGTTGGCTAGGACAAATAGTCACATAAACCTCCTTTGCAAAAGGTCAGGCCTAATTTTAAATCCCATCATATCTACAGAGGGAAGCTAAATAAATATTTGTGTTGCTGCACCACAACCAGTTTTTTCTAGCATTAAACAGTGTTTCTACTTCATGACTTAAAATCATAAAAGTGTGTCCTTGTTAGGTTGTCAACTCATTTGTATATCAGAAGTTTATATTATCTATTGTACACTTTGTGTTAAACATATCATATTCAAAACACGATCCATCACTGTGAACTTTGAAATATTCATATTTTAAAACCAGTTGGTTATTTATTTCTTAACAAATAACGCTCAAATCAGGTAACAAAGGCTCAAATAAACAGAGTTTGAATTAATGTGTTATTCAGATAGAGGGTTTCCATTTATTAACACTATCTTTGACCTTATCAGGAAATTGTATTTCAAGCTGTATAAACTAAACTATTCTAATCTATCTAAAATATCAAACCCGGCATGAGGTCTGTAATAATGCAGCAGCAAAATAATAAACAAGAAAGTGACCACTTTCATCATCAATTGCTGACATTACTGTTGAAAAGTACTGTTTATGCTGCTGGGAGCTTTTTTTTTTTTTTACAGTAATAGAAGTGCTCAGCACAGACCATTTAGCTTTAGAACAAAAGTGAAACACGGAACGAAAAACTGAAGAGAAGGAAATTATTTTAATCATTAAATGAGGGGCTTATAGAGTTGCTGCCTTACCATAGACTTCCACCAATTGAGCTTCTATACAAAAACCCCAAACTCACTATTCAAACTGCACAGAGAGAAATGAAAAAGGATATTGAGAAATTAAAGGAAAGTAGACTTTCTTAGCTCTCAGTCTTGAAGACCTTTGACTTCATACGTTTATATATTTTTTTAACCTATTGTATGATTGGTGCTGTACAAAGTAAGCCTTGGTTGAATTCAGCATTTCTTTTGTGCATACAGGTGAACCCTTACACCCTGCGCTTTGAAGGCACCTGGGAGACCAGCTTCGACAAGAGGATGGCATCCAACGCCTTCATGGCGTGTGGTGTGCTTTATGCAGTGCGGTCCGTCTACCAGGACGATGACAGCGAAGCAGGTGGTGATTTGGTGATGTATGCGTACAATACCAACCATGCCCGTGAGGAACCTGTCAACATCCCTTTCCCAAACCCCTATCAATACATTTCCTCTGTGGACTACAATCCTCGAGACAACCAGCTTTATGTCTGGAACAACTACAACGTGCTGCGCTACCCTCTGGAGTTTGGACCGCCAGACCCGACCACAAGTAAGGAGATATTACACAAGAAGCACACAGAATATAATATCTGTACTTGACTGCATCTCTTTTATCATTATTACATGAAGAAACACTTTGTGTTTCACTAATTAGAGTTTTTCTTTGATTGTGTTAGACTGATAGAGATATCCAGCATATAATTTACTATGCAATAATTCATGCAGTATGAGGTGTTGTTTTTTTTGATCAGGGAACACTTCAAATAGCCCATGCAGTATGCGTTTGTGATCTTATCTGAAATTTGGATGCTCAGATACCAAATCATTATATTTCCATCCACAGCCAGAGTTACAGTAAAGAGCAGCCTTTAAGGTATAACTGCTGTAGCACTTCATATCAACTTCTCTGTGTCATGGATAATGAAAAAGTCACTCTGAAATGATATGGGGGGAGGATGAAATGAGAAAGCCACATGGCATTTTGGCAGTCCATCAATATGAGAAGGAGGTTTGGATGTACTGTATATGTGAGCTGTATATATACAGCTGAGGCCTGTATGAAGCTCGGATTAGGCCCAGGAAGAGACGAGGCAGAGACAGACGGGCAGCGGCACTCACAGAGTTGTGCACTGACTCTGCGTTTGATCTGTTAGGATCTTTTTAGTTGTGATGTGTTGCTTTTATCTTCACATTAGGTTTGGTTGTTAGTGATGGTGACTTCTCTTATACATTTGATCAATTATTAAGTTCTCCCTGACTTGTGATGATGCCTTCTCTCCATCTTTTCCCCTGCTTCTCCTCCTCTCTCTGGAGAAAAGACTTTGTGAGGCTCAAAAAAGTATTTGTCGCCCCAATTATTGTCGGGGTAACTTTTGAACTCAGCTTCTGAGAGGCATCTTACATTCTCATGCATCTGTCCTTCTCTGTCTTGATCTCTTTTTTTTTTTTGCTTTTTCTGTCAGGGTTTTCTGCTCTCTAACAAAACTCTATTTACATCCTCTTACAATTCTCTAAATATCTGTCTTTCACTCTGTGTCTCATTCATTGCCTGTAACTTTGTCCTCCCTTCTCTAAATGCTACTTTTGGTTTCCTCAGGTCCTCTGACCACTACTCAAGTGACCACCACTCTTCCAGCCAGGCCTTTCACCTCCAGTACCAGCCCCTCTACCACCCGCCCTCTGGCCCCCACATCACGTCCAATTGGCTCCATCAACAAGCACCCTGATCTTCGACCAATCACTGCCACTGTGCCTGTCACCCGCCGGCCACCCCATCCACCACAAGGCCCAGAGCCCCATGTCTGTGAGGCCAAGCTGGTCCGTGGTGTCCAGTGGCCCACCACACAGAGAGGAGAAACAGTAGACCGCCCGTGTCCCAAAGGATCTCTAGGTGAGGACATGTGCATGTGTATATTTTTAAACGAGTGCACATATTTTCCACTTCATGAAAGGAACAACATGTGTTTCATGTTGATATTTACTCCCTCTATATGTCCTCTATCCATGTGGTTGTTTGCGCTTGCAATATACCTCAATGCGTGTGCCCAAGTGATCAGCATGTTTATGCTCTCACGCTTGTTTTTTTCCACTGTTGTCTACTTCTGTCCCTGCGTTGGTCCCACCAGCAGGCACAGTCCCCAAGGACTCACAGATGAAAGCCCGTCCTCAGCAAATGAAAGGCTCATCTCCCACAGAAACAGAGCTGATTGAAAGTGGCGAAGAATGAAATGAAAGGCTAGACAACAGAGGCTTCACCTCCCTTCTTGCTAGTTTCTATACCTCTAAACATGCAGCGATCAAAAAGCTCTCTTTAGTCACAGAAAAAAGGCATCTCCCTCCATCTTCTTCTCCAACGCCTTTCACTGTTTCTGTATATTCTCTCTGAAAATGGCAGTAACATTAAATTAGCAGCTGGCTTAATTGCCGCATTTTGGCAGAGCTCTCAAACCCAATCTGTGTTCGATGGAGGAGAATATAGAAAAAAGCGAGAGAGACGAGAGGAAATAAATCAGTGGGAGAGACAGAAAAAAGGGGGAATGAAATGCAACACCACATCTGCTCTGATCCCTCTACAACTGTGAAGCGTTGCTGCATTGTCTCTGTCATCTCCACTCTTCCGTTCTGCTTCTATCTCTCTCTCTCTCTCTCTGTGGTCTCTCCTCTTTTTTTCCGCCTCGTCTTTGTGACTTGATGCTGGTTATTTGTGTTAGCAGCAGCAGATAGACCCTTCCCTGTTTTTATCCCTGTATGGTGTCCTTTCTCTGAACCCTCACAACTAAACAGAAAACCTAGCTGGAAACAAGGGTTGGTGGAAGGTGCTTCCCTTCAGCTGTTTTCATTTGAAAGTGAGGGATCATAGCTGATGTCTTTGGTGTGTGTCTTTGTGCACAGAGTAATATTTATGTGGTATGTGTACATATGGTCCTTTTAAACTGTTCCTTTTACAACATGAAAGCCTATTCCTCCGCTGCCGTCGTCTTCCTCCTTTTCTCTCCTCTCACTTTCTCACTGCCCTACACTCCATTATTTAACCTTTTCCACTTCTGACCCATTTCTTCTCAGACTTTCTACTCTGCTTCTGCTCTACCATCCTTCCTCCATCTCATCTTCAAACACTTTGAGTATTGCATTTTTAAAATTCATTCCACTCTATTTTTCTTCTGTAAAAAAAAAAAAAAAAGAATTCAAAAATCTATCGCACTTTTTTGTGCTTATCCCTCTCCTCCACACTTTCCCCTTTAATTGCAGACACCTAACGCTTATTATCTTTTCATTACCCTCCCCTACCCTGTTTCTTCTCCCTCTGCTGGTCTCCAGGCATTGCTTCGTTCCAGTGCTTGGCGGAGCAGGTCATGTGGAACCCGCGGGGTCCTGACCTGAGTAACTGCACCTCCCCGTGGGTCAACCAGGTGGCCCAGAAGGTGAGACCTGAAGCCGTGCCTCCTGGCCATGGGTCTGTCCCTTTCCTTTGCCCCATTGCCCCGACCACCCTCCCTGTCCACCTCCTCACACACATTAACATATCTCCAAGACAGACCTGATTAAAATACAGACTCATTTCAACTGGTCCTTCATTACAAGGCATCTGCTCTTAATACTTAATTAACTCTCTTTTTTCACTAATATACTTTAATTACAGCTAGGTGCAATTATTTTTTTAAAATCAGGCTTAGGGCTTAACAGCTCGTAAAGTACTCTACCACTTCAATTTCTCCATCATAGTCTCATATAATGCATTACACCTGTGTAGTAGCTAAACATCATGGTCAATAGATGATACAGAATGTTTGTTTAATTGAGCTCACTTATATTTAAATTAACAAATGGTGTTACTATTAACACTGTAGTAATCTGATCATTCCCCAAATTTGGCTGTCAGAAAAGAGTTCAGAAAAATTGCGTACCCTTAATGCGAATCAAAAGCAGTGTAAACTTGTAAACTGGAGAAAACTCCGACTACTCAGCTGGGCATACCCTCGACCGGCTTTCTCAAAGGTTTTTTAAGTGTATGTATGTGCCTGGAAGAGTAAGTAGCACCATGCTGAAAAGTTATATCGTTGGAAGAATCCATTACATCATTTATTTTTGGCAAAAATCAATTGTAATTGGAAAGTGGTTGCTAAGGGTGCGATTTGCAAGTGAAACCACACTAGGGAGAATAAAAACTTCACAATGTGTTCTGCAAGGTCCATGTTTGTTTACAAAGATGCGAGACAGTCTGATAATAAAAGTCCTTCTTTGGAGGGGGTCTTGGGAAATGTGATTACTGAACAAAGAGCATGAAATCTATTTTAGTATTGAAACTAACACAAAACATGTGGTTTCTGTGTCCTTACTCTTAGTGCGCATGTAAACATTTGTTAGACTTTTCCAACTGCTTTGAATGTGATTCAACAAATCAAAGCTGAGCTGTTTTATCATCATTATATTATCACTGTGTTTAAAGATGTGTGTGTTTTTGTGTATATGTGCAGATAAAGAGTGGTGAGAATGCTGCCAACATAGCTGGTGAGCTGGTGAACCACACGCGGGGTCGGATCCAGGCGGGAGACGTCAGCTCCTCCGTGCGACTGATAGAGCAACTGCTGGACATACTGGATGCCCAGCTTCAGGCCCTGAGGCCCGGAAACAAGGAGTCAGCTGCACGGAACTACAACAAGGTAGAAGAAAGTGTAAACACACGCATAAGCGCACACACGCTATTATTTTTCGAAGGATTATAAAAGAATGCTGCAGTTAATACGAATTTACCCCCCTAGTGCACATGCAAGGACCAGTGAGTTTTTAATTTACAGGGGTTTTTTTTGTTTAGCTTTTTAATTCAAGGCTTTGTTTTTTTCCCTTCCAGCTCCAGAAGCGAGAGCGGACCTGTCGGGCCTACATCCAGGTACTTTTTCTCTTTTATCTGCCTGCTTTAAATGCCTGTGGAGTAGGAATGCTCTGCGACTTAGAATAGCCGAGGCAAGATAAATCCTTGGGTAGTCTAGGTTTGTGGATGAGATTCTTTTGGCTCAGTGCTCTGTATTATGATTTATATTGCCTTTGGAATCATCACTTATAGAATATCCGGTTTGTGCTGAAGAGCTGTGTGAGTAAGTTTTGGTATAACTCCTGGCAGACAGCAGGTACAGTAAATGTTGGTGTAGTATTTCCCACACATTGAAAGCTGATTTGTCGTTTTTCTATTGCTCATGGTGTACATATATTTTAAATATGGCTTCAGCTCATATGGAAGTCATCTCCCTCTGACATAATCTTAGCTTTGTTACACTGTGATGCAGCCTAACTGTATAATATTGGCCTTGGTCTCATTGTGTTGCACAATAAGGTACAATATCTCTGGCTCTGAGAAAATGTAATTTGACGATAGTATGAAAGGCAATAGTTTGTGTTACTATACCCTTCCTTGCTTTTTCAATATTTGTGCAATATCTGTGGTTCTGAGAAAGCTGTAATCTAATATCTTGAAAAGGCCTTGTGTATGCTTCTCTGTAATGATGAAATGCGGCACTCTGCAGTACACAGTCTTTTGTGTCTTGACCTGTCTGCAGCATACTGTAATATGACACCCCATCTTCTGATCTCTGTTGGTGCAAGATGAATGTAAAGGCTGCATTATAGTTTGTAACTAGACCATTATTTTTGTCACTCGTTGCAAGGTGGCTCAGTATAACCTCACTGATCAGAGGATAAACTAGAAACACGCTCCGTTTTTTCTTCTTTTTTTCTCCTCTGCAGCAGATAGAGTGTGTTCTGATGCTAAATTCATTTTATTAACAGCAATCCTCTGTATTCCACACAGCAGCCAATCCTTCATTTTGAGAGTCCTGAGCAAAAGAATTACATGAATCATCAAGCAGGCTACTCCAATAAATTGCATAGCTGATACAACCATCAAAATTGCCATTAAATGAATTGTAAGTGTGAAATAGAATTGGTAATATGTCTGACATAGCACAGTAATAAATGTAGTGCAGGGTTATGGTGAGTTTCTAGGAAATTACAGTGGAATAGTGGTGACTTTGTACTTAAAGCGATCAAGTGATACACATGACGATGTGATACACAAAATGAGTAATTGCCAAGGAAAGAGTGAGAAACAAATCAGGAACTAACTGATAATTACTGAATAGCTCATCAATATCTAATAGCACAACAGATTGGTAGCACTGTTTATAAACAAGCGTCTAATGATTAGTTGCTAGATGTCTGTGACGCTAACCACTTTCTTAATTAATTTTTCCCAATTTATACAGAATCAAGTGCTAAATTGCACAACATCCAGTGACTAATCATTACTGCCTTATAATGAACAGAAGAGCATCATACTGAATGGTTGCAAGAAGTGCATCCTTTTTAACACTTTTGTCTTTCTTCATGTGAATTAGAGTGACTTTACAGCAAACTGACAAATAGTCCGTGAGCTCTATCTGTGAAAGGAGACATTATGAATGACACAAGGCTGAGACAGAATTTTAAAAAGATGCTTAAAATGTTTTTAAAATGATGACATTCAGAGCATTTCCATACATATTCACACCATGTTTGTAATTTCGTATGGGCTATTCAATTCAATTTAGGCATTAGGTAGTTCCTGCTTTGTTTGTTGTTCATTTCTTGCTTTGTGTATCTTCTTGTAAAGTGTTTCCAGTAACAGTAATAAATGCTTTGTGCCAGGCGGTGGTGCAGACAGTGGATAACTTGCTGCGTCCCGAGGCTCTGGAGTCGTGGCAGGACATGAACAGCACAGAGCAGGCTCACACTGCCACCATGCTACTGGACGTACTGGAGAAAGGAGCTTTCCTTCTGGCCAACAACATGTACGGGAATCGCTTTTCTGACCGAGCGCCCAGCATTGGTAAGAAAACAGTATTAATGGTGTTAATTATGGGTGGATATACTGCATGAATAAAGTGCAGTTTGGACCACTGTTTGTGTAGCTTTAACTCTGTTTTGTGACACAGAATTATTGCATCTTTGACAACGCAGGGGTTTTAATAAAATATCTGTGTGTGCTGTGTTTCCACCATCAGATCTTGAGGTGCATGTTCTAAACACAGAGATGGACCTGCAGGACTTGTCCTTCCCGCAGAACTATGCCAGTGACAGCACCATTCAGCTTTCAGCCTCCACTATCAAACAGTACAGTCGCAATGGTCAGCAACCCTTACCCCGCCCCCTCCTCAACCCTACGACTGAAAAATTGTACTGTCCTGTGCAGCCAGCTCTCTTATGTTTCCATTTGCATTTTCATGCGAGCTTAAAACAGTCTGCATACAGTTGACTAAGTTATTGGTTCATAATAATAGGCTAATCAGATTAACAAAAGCGCTGAGACAATTTCTTTTCTTGATGGTTTCTTAACAGCAGTCTTAATAGAATAGCTGGGGAGGCGTGTAGATTACAATCGGCCCCAGTCTGACATAGCAATCTCAGCACTCCCTCTCTTCTCTCTCCCCCATTCCATTCCCTCGCTCCGTCTCTCCTCCATCTTATCCCCCTCTCTCATCTCTCTGGTTTCCAACTACCTCCCTACCCCACCCCCCGACTCTGTCATCCCCCTCTCCATCGCTCCCCTCCTCCCCCCACAGCCCTCATCCCCTACCCTTTTCTGTTTTCTGTCTCCGCTCGGCTCTGCAGTGGGAACGAGATTAGAATGATTGAAACAAACGCACATGAAATATTCATATGGAATAATAAGAGATCTGTGAATGCTTGAGGGATGAATGTTCCATTGCCCTCCACATTAAATCTCGCTCTCTTCCACCAGTCAAAATGAAACGGTCCTTACCATCATTCTAACCTTCACTAACTCTCTCTCTCTGTCTCCCTCTCGCTCACCCTGTCACTCCCCACTCTCTATCTCTGTCTCTCTAACTGCCATTACCATATTATGCCCCCATTTCTGTATTTGGTCTTTTTTTTCACCCCTCTCTCCTCCTCCTCCTCCTCCCCTCCTCCTCTATCATTTTATCTGTATCTCCCTTTTCATTTAACATGTTTTCACTTGCATTTTTTTTTACCTTTGTTCTCCAATTTTCTCTCTTTTATTCTGTTTCTCCTCATCTCATGCAGGACAAGTCAAGGTGGTGTTCATTCTGTATAAAAACTTGGGATCCTTCCTGTCGACTGAGAACGCCACAGTGAAAATGGATGTGGAGGCCGGGTCAAGCCACGATCGGAAACGCCTGGCGGTCAATTCACATGTAATCGCTGCCTCCATCAATAAAGAGTCCAGCAGAGTGTTTCTCACTGAGCCGGTGGTCTTCACACTCAAACATCTACAGGTGACCTAATTCAATCCTTCATCCTGCTTAATTTACATTCTGACACATAAACTGCTGTTAACATTTTCCATCATTTTTTTCTTTGTTTTCATTTTTCCACAGCTGGAGAATTATTACACTCCAAATTGCTCCTTCTGGAATTACTCTGAGCGCTCCATGACAGGCCAGTGGTCCTCGCAGGGCTGCAGGCTGCTGGACACCAACAACACGCACACCACCTGCTCCTGTAGCCACCTCACCAACTTCGCTGTGCTCATGGCTCACCACGAACCCGATGTGAGTAAACAAGGGCGTGGCAGACACACGGTTTTAAATGGAAGCCGAGTAATTTATGCACGCATTAATTCGTGCGAGTAATAGCGTTCGCTCACTCTCTGTCACACACCCTCACACACATGCACATTAATGTACCCTCTCAAGGCTGACAAGCTCTTTGTTTTTGAATTTTCCCTTTTCCCTCTTTCCGACATTCAGGGAGGCACATGCTTGAAAATTCATGTCCTGCTACTTCTAGCTGACATTCACATGAATTTGAATGTCATGTTGTTGTTTTTTTCCAGGACAGCTTGTCTCTTGTCTCAACATTTTAGGTCCTTGCATATATTTACAAATATTAAATAAAGCAATTTTGGTCTTTCTCTCCCCCCCCCCCTTGATCTGCCTATCTATCCCCATATTGTTTCTTCTACTCTCATATCTCTATACTACTTTGTCCAATATTTTAACCCTCTCTATTTGCCTGTCTCTGCTGTGTTTCTCTGCCCTCTTTTCACCCCCTCATTTTCTTTACACCCGGACCTCAGTACCAGGGGCGAATGCATGAACTCATCCTATTTGTGATCACCTGGGTGGGGATAGTCATCTCGCTAGTGTGTCTAGCCATCTGCATCTCCACTTTCTGCTTCCTGCGAGGCCTGCAGACCGACCGCAACACCATCCACAAGAACCTCTGCATCAACCTCTTCATCGCAGAGCTGCTCTTCCTCATCGGCATCGACAAGACAGATTACCATGTGAGTTTGTAGCAACATGTTAGCCTGATCGTACAGGATCTTGCTCATGAACAGAGATGGGCTTGTTCTCTTTAAAAAGATGTTTACTGCTCTCTTTAAAGAGCTTAGTAACTCAATACTTTAGCATGACATCCCTAAAAATGTTTCAGTATATCTTTTCCTCTAAAACGCAGTTGACATGTCTTATTAAAGTGACTCATAGGATCAGGTTAAGCTTTTGCTTGAACACGAAATAGGGAGTTCCAGCAAAACACCGCATTTTTACTGAGCGCCGACTGTGAACTTCTTACTGAAATTGAGACATTGCACGTGTCATTACATATGTTACTCTATACCAAATTACTGTACTGACTATTTAATTACCACTAAATTATATGCATGGACTCACCCAGGGGGCAGCTTTTCATTTTCCCTCTAGTCATGTCCAAAACTACCTGATAGTAACTCTGTTCTGTCCTCTCCTTGTTTTTCACTCAGTTAAATGCCTTGATCTCAAGTGTTTCTGCTCCTTCATCTTAATCTTTTCCTTCTTTCCTCTTGTTCTCCTCTCTCCTCTCTATCCCTGGCTGCTATCCTCAGATTGCCTGTCCCATCTTTGCTGGCCTTCTGCATTTCTTCTTCTTGGCTGCCTTCTCCTGGATGTGTCTGGAGGGTGTGCAACTCTATCTCATGCTGGTGGAGGTCTTTGAGAGCGAGTACTCCCGCAAAAAGTACTACTATCTGTGCGGCTACTGCTTCCCCGCGCTGGTGGTGGGCATCTCCGCGGCCATAGACTACAGGAGCTATGGGACCAAGAAAGCGTACGTGTGAAGACAGGCCTTTTGCACCTGCAGATTGAGAAGTAGGATTATGCTATTCCCCCAGCTGGAAATGTAATATGCAGTGCTGTGTGAACGGCTCTTGCACCTCCCCGTGGACTGGCTTTTCTGAACACACTTAGCCAAAGCCTGATGATTAGCCTTCATAAGATAATCCGCAGAGACAGGGAAATTGTGTATGCATGCTTGCCTGTATTTGTGCGTGTGAGTGTGTGTGCATGTGTCTGAGTGTTTTTGAGCTCAGTTGTGTGTAACTCTCTCTTTTCCTCTCTGCCACTCCAGATGCTGGCTGCGAGTGGATAACTACTTCATATGGAGCTTCATTGGACCCGTTTCATTTGTTATTATGGTATTAGCTTTAGTGTCAGACAGTATTATTGCCCTCTCTATTTTGATATAATGCAGTCAAACCTACCAAACGTATTTTACCATTTTATGAGGTTCTTAACAATGCAAGGTCAGTATTTTAGAGTAGACTGTATGGTTCGCTGCACATTTATTTGATTCTTTCTATCTTCTGCCCTTAGCTCAACCTCATTTTCCTCATGATCACTTTACACAAGATGATCCGCAACTCTTCAGCACTCAAACCTGACTCCAGCCGCCTGGATAACATTAAGTGAGTTCACTCAGTAGTTATTTTTAGATAAAAAAAAATAAAATAATGACAGACTACATTGGCATTGGAATTTCCAATCATGTCAATTAATGTCAAATTATTATATTTAACATTTCCGTGTCCACTTCCACCAGGTCATGGGCTCTGGGGGCCATTGCCTTGCTCTTCCTGCTGGGGCTGACGTGGGCCTTTGGCCTCCTCTTTATCAATGAAAACACAGTGATCATGGCTTACCTTTTCACCACCTTCAACGCCTTCCAGGGCATGTTCATCTTCATCTTCCACTGTGCCCTGCAGAAGAAGGTAACAATGCAATGTGTTCAGCATATGCAGTAATTGCAAAAAGTACATTTTGCTGTAGCATTCTGTTTCAAGCCTGTTTCTCCACATTGGGTCCAGGCTATTGAAGCTAAGTGTTTGTGCTTACGAGTGACTTCAAAACCTGCCTGCTATGCCGGCGGTGTTGTTTTTTTTTTACAGGTCCATAAGGAGTACAGTAAGTGTCTGCGTCATTCCTACTGCTGCAGCCGCACCTCCACCACCAGCTCCCACGGCTCCCTGAAGAACTCGGGCCTGCGTGCCAACAACCGTTACTACAGCGGCAGCCAAGCTCGCCACGCAGCAGCCCACAGACAGGTGCAGGCAAGACGGACCCACACACATAAATGAAGGCACACACAGAGCAGCGTGCACACTTTTTCTTTCATCTTTACACATCAATAAAGCTGCTGTTGGGTTTTAAATTTGTGTTTTTCTGAGAACAAATGAAAAGTAAATCTGCCTGTGCAGAAATATGATTTTACTTGTATTCAGTGGAAATCAGGTTGTTTCAGTAGAATGAAATGAAAAATCAATTTTGTTGAATAAAATGACTTCCTTGATAGTATCTGACTCATTTTAGAACACTGTCAAAAATTGTGTCAAAACAGAATAAATAGCTTTGGAAACAAGGGAAATGTTCTCAAGTATTTTTTTCCCTTGTTTAAAAGGTCTATTATATAAGACTCTGAAGTACAAAATGTGTGTGTCTGCGGAGGTTTGATTGCTGATCAATACCAATGACTCACAGATTACTTTGTGATGAACTCACATTCACTTACTTATCTAACTTGTCATCCCACAGTCACGTTGTTTCCAACAATAAAGACTATACAATTCAACACATTTTTATCTTTGTTACAAAGCAGTGTCAAAGTGTTTTACATTGTGATATATAACCTGTCAATTAAGCACCTCTTTTACAAATCTGGTCTAATCAGCCAGCGTCCTCTGTTGGGAAAATTTTGCTTCGCCATGTGTCTATCCATTACTGGCAGCCCTGTGTTTAATTAACTAATTAATAAAGATATCCTTTGAACTCCACATGCTATATATAGACACAGACACCATGCAAGATATCCAGACATACTGTACATGCAGGCATATTTGCAATGGCACAGACACATACACACACTGACAGTTGTTTGTCACAGTCAACAAACAAGCTTTCACCACAATGTAATAAGATGCTTCCAAAGAACAATTGTATCAGCTGCTGCAATCATGTCTTACACATCTTGAGTTTATTAGTGCCCCTCATGATAACATGACATAGCCGTGTGCCTCTTTACTCGACGTCTCAATCTCTTTGTCTGCCGTGTTTGCCTATTGTTCTTTGTGGATTAGAGCGAGTCCCGCAGTTTTGATTACAGCAGCCCCACTGAGTTACAAAGTCTACCCACCGCGTTTCTATATTTAACTTGTTGTCTGTTTGCTGCCACTCACTGCGCTCTGCTTCTTCTTCCAGAGTCGAATCCGCAGGATGTGGAACGACACGGTTCGGAAGCAGACGGAATCTTCTTTCATGGCGGGAGATATCAACAGCACCCCGACACTCAACCGCGGTGAGCCCTCCCTCTGTCACTGCTCTGCTTCCCCTCTGTTGATTTAATGCACGCTTAAATGCTCACAAACACATTGATTCTAGAACACATATAGACATTAACTATTGACATGCACAACATGTGGGAACAGAGTGAACAGAACCACCGCATAACAAGTGTTAAATGTGCTTATACAGCCTACTAGGCTAATGCTTGGTGTATTGAAATTTGCTAAGTCCAGCTTGTCTTGCATGCAGTGGACAGCAGTTAGTAGCAGCAATATCTTAAAATTGAATAACATGGAGCGAAGGCTACTTGGTGGGCGGCGGTTTTCAGTTTATAGTGCACCGACGGCCACTGGTCAGTGAAAACACTTAACAACAGCAGAAATATATCTAGCTTGACCGCTCACACTCGCATAACAGATCTGTTATGTGAATGTGTGTGTAGGTGTGTAGTGTAGTTTCCATTACTGAGTTCATGTTCCTGCCAGAAAACCTACGCAATGAACTCCCATTACTGTAATTATGAGGATTTAAGTGCATTCATCATTTTTAATTATTTAAAGTCAATAATATTAATTTTATTCAAGAAGAATTAATGCATGAAAAATGATTTACTTGATCACATCTTAGATTACTTTCATTACAGCGTAATCCTCTTTCGATTCCATAAGCATCAGAAACTGCTACAGTATGCAGACATTTGCAGTGAAAAGAGAGTCATCAAAGAAGAAAGAGTTTCATGGTTTTGGTTTATTGACAACAATCTAATACATTTGTTCAAAAAAAGACTAGCAGACTTTGTCAGCAATAGAGTAATTATGTGCTGGACATTTTTCCATGTTTACACAGGCCTCCAACTTGTGCAACGTGCATTTACTTTTCAAACTATTTAAAAAGTAAAAAGTACCATAGACACTTAGGAAATCATATCATAAAACATAGATAGTTGGAGATGTAAATATCAGTAAATGAAAATGTAGATTATAAAACTATATTAAGATGTCCTCACTCTATCAGGGAATATTGGTAGCCATTTTTTAACCTGTGCTTTAAAGTATGGAGGGTTTGGCTGCTCCCCAAATGAAAGAGGTACAGTAGCCAATTTCATGCTATGGCTCTAGATAACAGAAAGGAATCCTTACCTGCTTTCAATTTGAATCTAAAAGAATGACGTTTGGTGTCACGACTCTGAACTTGAACTTCACCAACCTTCTTAAAATAATAAAAAGGAAAAAAAAGCTGGGAGCACTTCAGTCTACCGTATAATAAACAATAATTAATTGAATATGACATGCTTTGTCCTCAACTAGAAGCCAGTGAAGCTGCAAGAACAGACATCTGCCAAAATGACCCCTAGGATCAAGCCCAGGAATAACGCTAACCAGTTTGTTTTGTGCTACTTGAAGTTTCTATTGAAAAGCTTTTGTAAGGACGCACTGCCATGAACTAACAGCACTGTCCACATTATATTGGATCAGACAGGATTTAATCATTTCAGACTTTCTCTTTCAAATATGTTTGCCTTTATATGACATTTACCTTGAGGCCATAGCAGCATTTTGAAACTCTGACACAATATCAATCTTAAGGTCCAGATCGGAGTCCTTCCTTAGCTTAACTTTTATACTGATATTGGAAGCGTCAGTCTTACCTAAGTGTACACAAAGCCTACCCCGATAGCCAGGTCGCTATTCTATTTAATAATATTTCCTGTATCTTATCTTTATCCCTATGAGACACCAGGATAACTGAATTGTCTGCATAAAACAACAAAGAACTGGAGCAGGCTACTATTTTCATATCATTATTAATAAGCAAAATAAGTACAGGGCCCAGAACTCTGCCTTGATGTACTCTGCTGTCAATGTTAAAAGGCTCAGAGAGGTTCCCACCAACCTCAAAATCTGTCTTTGCTTTATTTGTTCATTTTTCTTCAAACCATCATTAAAGGGAAATATTGTGATGGCGCTGTATTGTGAGAAAGCTTGTGGTTCAAAGTCCTAGTTTGAACTCTGTTCTCTTAGCCTTTTATAGTTGCGTGGGATCAAATACATCCCATATCCTATTTGCAGGGCACTAGCAGTACTTTAAGAGCAAAAGAAGTGAATAATGCGTGTGGAGTCACTGATTGTATCAGCCTCAGCAACTGGTTGCGTCAGTGACACCAAGACGATCAAGGTTGGCTCAGGTTCCAGATTGGGGTGTGTGTGTGTGTGTGTGTGTGTGTGTGTGTGTGTGTGTGTGTGTGTGTGTGTGTGTGTGTGTGTGTGTGTGTGTGTGTGTGTGTGTGTGTGTATTGAGAGGGGGGTTGTTGTTGATGATGACACAGAGGCAGTTGCTAAATCAGCCGTCACTCTCTATGCTAATTTCATCCATTTTGTTTTTAATGAACTGATTAGCGTGTGAGCGAACAGGGGGTAATTATTCTAATTGAGTAGAGTGACAGGAGCAAGGCAGGGGATGAGGAAGAGGGGTGCTACGAGTGAGCTAGATGGATGAGAGGTGTGTGTATGTATTTCTGTTCGTGTGTGCTTGCTTGTATGTGTGTGTGTGTGAGTGTGTGCGGTCGGGCGGGCGGGTCGGTTTCCGGGGCCTCGTCACGATAGAGCAATCACCAGGTCTGGAGGAGACGCACATTGTGGCTCATTCCATGGTGTGCTGTCTATTTTCTGCACTTCTAAGAAAAGTTTGTCAGTTGGCAGAAAGTGAAAGACAAAGAGAAGCACAGGAGCGGGGGGGATAGAAAGAAAGGCACTATCATGGAGGAGTAATTAAACAGGCCAAACCTGCAGTAGAGAGGCTGCGTTTTTATCACTGGCATCTGGAATCTCTTTGATTTCTCCACTTCACTTCTTTATGAACCGCAATCTCTTCCTGACAATAGTCATGTGTCCAGAAGACGAGGCACGCAGTACACACACTCACAGCCTCCCATGATTCCACTTGTCCTACTTTCTCTCTCCACTTAGAGCTAGTTCCTTTAATTTTCTACAGGATATTCCTATGAGGTACACACAGACAACTAATCCCAACTAATTTGGTGGTGTATGCCTGTCAAATAAATAAATTAAAAAAATTCTGGCATGAGAAACTGAGAAAATGTGCTTGAATCGACACAGCAGAGCAAGCCAGAGAATGGAGGGAGAGGGGTTTGTGCGGCATGCCAGAAAGATAAACAGGGGAAGTGTAAGAGGAGGGAAAATGACAAATAAATGACTGTGTGAGTGCATATATTCTTTTTTATTTCTTTTCTTTTTTTACAATTCCCTGCTCCCTTGCTATGTGATGAACGGTAGGCGTGAGACCTGAAGGTTGCACTTAGCCTTGGACTACTCTCCGTCATGCTGTCCTATTTTTAATATCATAGCATTTCTGTTCGAGTTGCCTCAGGCTCGAGCCATACATGGGCATTATACAACATTCTCAGTGTGCCATTTCTGTGAATTATATTTGTCTTGTAGTGGCATTCACATTTCACTGTGAAATTAACTGTTTCAATGGTTGCACCCCTAGACTACATAATGGCATGCATTACCGTTCTCCCCCTCTTCCACTATATTGTCAGTAGCCAGAAGAAGAAAAAAAAAAGAATGCCAAAGCTCCAAACAGTACCTTTCCCCTGCAATTGTATTTTTACTCAAAGGTTACAACCAGCAGGCATAAACATTGAGGAGAACACTGTGAAATGCATTACTCCATAAAGCACAGCATAACAAAAATAACCCCATCTGAATAATCTTGGCAGCATGTGGCGCAGTGGTTAGCATTGTTGCCTCTCAGCAAGGGTTCAAACTTCAGCCGTTCCAGGTCCTTTTTGTGTGGAGTTTGCATGGGTTTCCTCCCACCATCAAAGACATGTATGTTAGGGTTAATACTCCTGTGAGTGCCTCTGACCACTGGCACTGACAAAAGAGCTGGAGTTGGTCCCCAGGCACTGCACCACAGCTGGGCACTGGACCGCGGCTGCCTCTATTCGTAAGATGGGTCAAATGCAGAGGATATATTTAGACAATAAAAGGTCTTAAACTTAATAAAGAGTAAATATTTTTGTGATATGATATGATTTTTATTATTACTGAGTCTGGAAATGTGAATTACAAAAAACACCCTTACATCTGTTATTTGCAGTTTTTTCTCTGAGCCTATTTATGATAATGTATATGTTTTAAATGTTTGTGTGTTGCAGCAACCATGGGCAACCATCTCCTGACGAACCCGGTGTTACAGACTCGCACTGGTACCTCTCCTTACAACACTCTGCTGGCCGAAAGCTTCACCCCACCATCACCTGGCGTCTTCAACTCTACTGGTTAGCTTCTCATGAACGCGCCAGTCTGTGTGTGCAGTCTTGTCAGCGCGTGTGTATTATGCGCTCAGCTTCCTGTCTTATTGTCTGTTGCTCTGTCAGTAGTTTGACATGGTATACACACACTCACCGCTGTGTTTGAGCGTTCACTGTGTGTGCGTGTGCGAGCCAGTTTGTGTGTTGATTTTTTTCAGACTATGTAGCTGTCAGTCTGATTCACTAGGCTGAGCAGAACAGAGCCAAACAGTGCCTACAGCCTAACCAGCCATCTGGTCAGATCTTGAATCTTCATGAGAACAGCCGCAAATTGATTAGAAGTTTAGGTACAGCTGTGACTGCCAGAAATCTTGAGGATGGTTTTCCTGCTGCCAAGAAGGAAAAAAATAGTCAGCTTAAATCATGACGGCCGTAGAAAGGGATCAGGCAGCTCAGTGGTCAGGGACATTCCATCTGGATGTAGGTCAGTCAGGTGTGAGTGCTCACTGTAAGTGCCTTTGTGTGTGTGTGTGTGCTTGCTTCTATCTCATTTTGGGACTCTTTAAACAGCCTGATAATCTTGTTTTATTGCAATGCTGCATTCCCAGTCTACTCATTTGATGCAATAACTGCTGAATTAGACATATTCATGTAATTGCTCAACTACAGTGATGTGTGTGTGTGTGTGGCTGGTCGCTGGCAGAGAGTGTACCCGCACAGTATCAGGCCTAGTGTCTGAGGATTGAAATTTGAGGCGGCGATTCTGTTAAATATTTTACAGCCTCTCCACACAATACGTCAAGCCTGATGACCACAAGCCTGGCAGCTAAGACATTTTTAGAAGAGAGTGGGAGAGGAAGTAGGGAGAGCACTTCATTAGAATGTCTAATTATCCACACCACCACCGAAGAAGAACGTTGATTAAAGTCATACTACACATTAAAATTTAATAATGAACATGCTTCTGACTTTTTGGGTGGTGGTGTTTGCTTTGCTCTGTGATGGTGATTTCAGAGAAAAAGCACATCTTTGGTGTTTTGAAGGCAAGTCGTGAAATAAACATTACTGCTATACTGTACTAGGTTTTGCATGAATTATGTATGTATCCAGGTGTCACTGACAGTAAATAAATATCCAATGTATTTTCTGTGGCAACACTAAGTCTGCATAAATCAGAGTTAATGTGATGGTGTGTATGTTTGTGTTTGTGGCAAGGTTGGATATGAGAGTTTGAAGGAGACAGAGAAAAGGCTAAAGGGGCAGATGGATTTTTATTCCATTAATGGGTCCTATTTAAAATTCCTTAGAAATGAATACATCAAGTTAATGTGTATCATTAAAGGACATTTACTAACTTGTGTCTTTCATTTTATTCTCTCCATGACTTTCCCCTGGATGCATAGGAACCTTTCGTGACCCAAGTAAGTGTACTTCTCCTCATTTCACATCACTGTAAACTACTTCAGCTTAAATTTTACCATCTGATATTTGTTCTTCTCTTCTCCTGACATTTGAATCTGACTGTATGATAATAACGCTCAAATTCTCTCTCCCCTGTCTCTCTTATGTTTGTGTTTGGGTCCAGAGAGCACTTTATCTAAGGTCCGTGACCCCTGTGGGATGGAAACCCTGCCGCTGAATGGTAACTTCAATAACAGCTACTCCTTACGCAGTGGCCCAGGGGGTGTAGGCGGCGGCAGTTGTGATTTCCTAGGTGGCGGGGGTGAAGACAGTCCCCCGCCCCTCCTCAATCCCCGTAGCTCAGAAGCCCTGGGAGGTGGAGGCATTCGACGAAACCTCTCTGATGCCGCAGCCTTTGAGAAGATGATCATCTCTGAGCTTGTGCACAACAACCTGAGAGGTGGTGTTGGAGGAGGTGATGTAGGGGACAGGGTGTGTGGCAGCCTGGCCAGGGGACGTCCTCACGTTGGGGTTGGGGTTGGAGGGGGCACAACGGGGGTCGGGCCAGAGCCGTCGATAAGCATGGATGAAGATGAGGACTTTATGAGAGAGGGGCGGCAGCGCACCCCACAGGATGTGGAGCTGCTTTATAAAGCTTTGGAGGAGCCACTGCTATTGCAACGTGCCCAGTCAGTCCTCTACCAGAGCGATCCAGAGGAGTCAGAGAGCTATACGGCTGACCTCACCGAGAGTCTGGGCCACAGCGGCCACAGTGGCCAGAGTGCTGGCGGGCAGGGAGTCAATAGAGCTCCTGACTCCCCGGCCCGTGACTCCCTGTACACCAGCATCACCAACCTACGAGACTCACCATACCCCGACAGCAGTCCTGAGCCCCTGGAGGTGGTGCCTCGCTCGGCCCAGCCCCCTGAGGAGCTGTACTACAGCTCCGGCAGGCCTGCCCTGGGCTCTCGTGGGGCCCCCATGCAGACCTTCTACCAGGCCCAACCCCGTAGACCGAGTGGGGAGGGACACCAGGCTCAGGAGCCTGCCCACAGCGAGGGAGATGGACAGATGCAGCTGGTCACCAGCCTGTGACTGGAGCCTGAAGGAGGAAGTTGGGGACTAATGTGATGGCCATTGTCGCCTCCTAGCCCATCTCGTTCTCACGTCTCTCCACTTTCTGCTTGTTTGGTTGCCTTTCTTTCTCTTGACTTTTATTTAACTAACAGATGAGCAAACAGAGTGACCTTCAGGGGGAGTTTTGGCTGACTCTGCAGAAGCAGCCTTTATCTTTGACCTTCCCCTATCTTATGGAGATGAGTGATGGGTATTTTCCAGAGCATTCATCAGCTCTCTCCAACCTGAGTCCTCCCCAGTTCCTTTGGTACTTTAAGGCCAAGTCCAGCACTCTGAATGTACCGATCCACCCCCCTTTACCTTCAGATATTTCAAAACTTTTAAACTTTGTTAGAGGTTTTTATGTAATTTCTCGTCAGATCTGCCTCCGGCGATGGGAATATCATTTTATATTTTATCTCATTTCTCTTTCGTACCATCCATAGGTCTTTTTTCAGTCATCATTTGATAGGAGTACTTAGCTGTGGAGACAGGGAATATAGTACACTATTATAACCTAAAAAAATGTCTCAAAGAAAGCTCTTCATTGTTGCCAAAAATATCTTTTATTGAGCCAGAACAGAAACTAGAACATTCACAAAGCAAACATGCACTCACATACACACACACATATACATTCACTTATCCAGAAGTGCTCATTACTGAACATCAAAAGTGAAAACAGTACTCCATCTAAGTAAAAGGGAGCAAGAGCTTTTGTTCCAAGCAGGCAGTGGGAGCTGATTAAGTGTAGTTGCCTTCATTTTCTCTTGCTGTGAATTGACGACTATGTACAGAAGTGGAGTAGAGGCAGAGGCGCTGCACCACCCTTCCAGAGCAGGAGAACATTCACCCATATGACTGGCCAATCCTCTCCACTGGTTGTTTGCTTTAGGCATTTGAAAAGTTAAATGACTGCCTTGCTATCATTTTGGAGAGTATTCCTTTTGTTGACTTTGGATCTGCATCCTGTGGGGGCTGCGAGTGCGGATCAGTGTCCCCCCTCCTCTCCCCCTGTACTTTGCTGTTAGAGCCTAGCCAGATGAAGTGGACTTGTTTCCCGTGTGTGGTTCTGACAAGCAAGACTGTAAATGTCGCAAATGCACTGGTCGACCATTTGGTATAACTGTGTACATAGGAACCACACATGAATCTACTTTATTCCTACTATGTAAATAGAGACACCAGATGATCAAAAGCAACAAAAAGTAACAAATACTATGAGAAATGACTTCTTGTACTGCAACAAACCGACGAAAGAAAAAAATAAAATGTTTTGGAGTTTGTGACCTGAATGATACACTCTATCTCTCTTCCCTTTTGCTTGATCTCTCGCTCTCTCGCTCTTCCGTGCCCCACCACTGTGCCATTCGTGAAATCCAATGGAGAGAGAGAGAGGCAGAGGGCGAGAGAGAGAGAAAGAGAATTTATGACTTGTAGTAGATTTTATTTATACAAATTAAAAAATGGAACTAAAAAAACCTGGCACAATTTTTATGTAATATAATTCATTACATGTTGTTAATATTTGACCTTTGACATTCCCAGGGTGGAATTGCCTAGGGCAGTGAGGGGCAGAAGGTGTGGGGCAAGCGAGATAGATTTTGTCAAATGTCATACTGTGCCTCACAGGCACGATAAAGCATTGTGGGTGAATGACACCATCCATAAAGTGATTTGGTTTGTTCTTTGTATTATTTGAAAGATACCAGTATAACCAGATTGCTTACTTTTAACATGGGTTTTTAGCATGAATGATAATGACATTTGTTTTTGCTATCGGAAAATATTGCATTGTGCTGTTTCTTAAAGATAGTTCAGCATTACTCCAGAGCCTAACGTGACAATTCATTAATCTCCTGTGTGCATGTGTGGGTGTGCATGTGTGGGTGTGCATGTGTGTGTGAATGTATGAACATGTGTCAAGAGTGCTTGTTTGTGTGTGTGTGTGTGTGTGTGTGTGTGTGTGTGTGTGTGTGTGTGTGTGTGTGTGTGTGTGTGTGTGTGTGTGTGTGTGTGTGTGTGTGTGCGCTTGCCATGCACCAGTCTTTTGTAAGTGCACACACATTTGAAAGGCTATATTTTTTATGACGTGAATTGAATGAAACGTCATACAAGGGAGGGGGGGGGGTGCTCATCTGAGAGAGCTGCCATTACTTTTTCCCGTCAAATGGAAGTTTCTCCCACAGTGGTGTTCAGGTACAAGGAGGACAGGAGAAATCAGACTGCCTCGGGAGACATGAGATAACCATATACCATGAAAATGACAAGCAGGGTTGACTGATCGGGAAGAACATGTTTCCAATATGCCACCTTATGCAAGCGATACATTTGAGAAATTAACTGTCAAGAGAGAGCCACTCATGAGGCTCCTTTCATGCAGCTGCAATCTGTCTGACCTTTAAAAAACTGAGAGTTTGCCTTCTTCTACGATTTATTTATAGGTATTTGTTATGGTTTATTTATCAGTTTTTATGTATGTGTTTCAAATATTTATTCACATTTATTCATGACAGGTTTTTTCTTTTGTATTTTTTCTGACTGCTTCCCTCGTAAACCTGCGGCAAGCGAGAGTGTGATGTGTGGATTGAACGTGAGCAGAAAATAGATGCATCCACAGCAGTGTGACATTTGGCTAGGGCCTGACTGTCCCACTTCTAAAGCAAATCCAAAGGACAGCTTTTAGCTGTGGCTCCTGGGGCTAAAAGAGAGAGAGTGAGAGGGTTAAAGACAGACAAGGGAAAGGGATTACAAGGATTTGTCGCCATTTATTCCTGTTATTCAAATCACTTGTGTAAGTAAGATTGTATGGGCCGCGGAGCACGGTGAGGCTCAGAAAAAAGGTCCTAGTATCATCACTTGAGCCATAGGGGGAACGTGTGCAATACTGGTTTGATGGTACATGACTTGGACTTGCAGCTGAACCTGGGAGTTTGTGTTTACAAATGAAAAGACAATATGCACATGTATTCTGCTCTGCTGCAGTGCTGCACAAAGTGAAGCATAGATCTTATGGCTCAGTGGTGGGGCACTGTGCAGAGGCAGCACTCACAGGTCAACTGAGGACAACTGAATGTATTTTAACAAGCAGGACTGAAGATATAACAATTCACATAAGACGGCCAACATTCCCATCACCATCATCATTAGCTCCATCCCTCCCTTATTGTATTTGACATAATGTGCTGATGCTGATCTCTGGTGCTCAGCTGGGACCTGCCCCATGGAGAAACACTGTTTAGACTGACATTCCCCATGAGAGAAGGAATGTGCGTCACCTTGGGCCTGCTTCTCTTTTTTTCCAACACCTCCATGCTCCCCCCCCCCCCCCCCCCCCATCTCATCCCCATTTTAATATCAATCTCAATGGACTCCATTAGTGCAGCACTTCTTTGAGAGTGTTAATTTGTTTTGTCAAAAGCTTTGTTTATCCCAGATTAATATCTCAATAAACAGAGGAGTGCTGCACTGTGGTAAATGATAGTGATTATACAGTAGAACATCTGCGGCCCACGCTGTTGGACGAACGATCACACAACGGGAGTATCTCCACCATTCAAAGCCCTCCAAACCTCTGATTACAATAATAACACTGTGGGTACTAATTTACTGCAGTGTTCTCGCCTTCGCTCTCTTTCCGGCTCTCCTTTTCTTTCTTTGAGCACAAATATTTGACACAATTCCCATCCCATGCCGTTGGAAAGCCTGACATGCCTGTGCTCCAGCGGTTTGGTAGAAAGTCGTTTAAAAAGTGGGATGCCCAACCTTTGACACAGCGCTGTGTCACCCCCTGCAGCTTGGTGTCAGTGGAGAGTGAGCTGTGGCATTGTTCAGTCTATCATTAGACAGCAGAGGTCCCAGCAGGCCGACAGTCTGTTCACTTGCAGTTGACCCTTTCACACAGATCTTTTTTATTTTATTTTTGATTTGTGATTTGTGTGGCCCATATCACACCATGAGGGTGGATGGGATACTGGTGTGTGAGTTCACTAGCAGTGGGGCAGCAGAGGGTCATTATGTCTGCAAAGATTGGCCCAAGAGGGGACAGAGCAGAGATGTCACAAATTCATAGCTATAGGCAGTGAGAGCTAGAGGATGACTGGTGAGGCGGAGGTAGGGGGGTGGTGGGAGTTGTTTTATTGAGGTTGTGCAGGGTCGGATCTCGAGATAAGAAGATGAATGTGCTGCTTTATTTCAGATGACTTTCTGTTGGTGGTTTGCAGCGGGTTATCACATTATGGTTAAAATTGGTCAAGCTGGCATGTCAGATCTCATGTTTGTTCACAAAATAAAACAAATGTGTTTGTAGTGGGGGAACGATGATGTGCTTGTTGTTTGGTCCAATGAATGCTTCCTTAAAAAAATGTGAAAAAGAATCCACTGCCGCATCAGCCAATTAACGTGAGATTTTTAGAGTGCTAACAAATGCAACTGGATTTTCCTATAGAGATTTTTAAACCACAGATGTAAACGATGATAAAGTAGTACTATTTTGTTATTGGTCTCTTGTTATGTGTCCACATGACTACTATACAGTACTTTTAGAGAGTATATAGAGTAGTTTTAAGCATATGTAGGGGTATGGCATAAACACCAATGATGAGGATTGTGCTGTTTCTCTTTTGTGTTGAATACGTGTATGTGGAGCTGTGCCATTAAGTCAGGGCAGCGGTCATTTTTTGATGAACAGGGTAGAACTAACAGAGGATGGGGTTCTCCAAATGTTAAACCTGGGAGGCCCCTTCTACAAAGAGACCCTCAGGTCCAAAACCAAAACAAATATATCTTTTGACACACAGACATCTATTATATTATACACATTCAGTCAGGTAGGTAGTCTTAAATACAGTATACACTAAAGTGGAGGTAGACATGGGTTTGCTGTTTACATGTTAATTAGGCAGGAGCAGGCTGAATCTGTAGGCATGATTATTTCTATTTCTTCCTTATCCTCCACTGTGTGCACTGTCTCAGAATGTGGAGAAGCTGCACTTTACTTGTATGTGTAGTAATCTCCATAACATGATGGTTCATTGGGCAGAAAAATCACAGTCTGTGTCAGTCATCAGAGGTGGAATGGCTGGGTATAGCAGGTGTGAATGGGATACTCTGAGTATCAGCTAAAAGCTGTATTAATTAGCCCAGAGCAGTAGAACCTGGTCAGTATTGGACATCTCCTAAATGCTTAAAATTATGGGAGTAAATTATTGGGTACTTTTATGTAGTAGGCTGTAGGCAGTGATAGAAACAATCAGAACTAACATTGTGGGGCTCTACATATAGCACCATTTCCAAAGCTTTCTGTGATTTTTTATACTAAATTGGTCATTTATCATGTACCGCTGAGACATTTGTAATCTAAAACCTTGATTCTGTTTCTATTTTCTTTGAGGAATGATGTTCATTTATTTTATTTTATTTTTTCTTTTTACTCACAGTCATTGCTTTGACAGCTGTCTGGGCCAAAGGGGATGATTTTCTGTGAGTGTTTGCGTCATCGCAGGTTTGAGCAACCTTGTATCAGCACATATTAATAAAAAACTATTGAAAATATACGCAGTTCTTGCTTCAGGATTTTCTGGGAACATTTTCACAGGGCTCAATTGTGGTGTGTGTGTGTCTGTGTGTGGTTTGATGAGCAGCATAATTGCTTGTGTGCTTGTGCGATAAAAGCGTAACAGCACACAGATATCATTATTAATCTTTTACTGGGCCATATGCATATAAACTTCAATATACCTACTTCATGATTCAAACTGGGAATGAAAAGACGTCTTTAAGCACTAATAATGTGGTTATGTTTTATTCATGAGCTGGACTGCCGGTTAGAACAGCACTGTGCTGCTCATCTGTGAACCATGGGAAGCAGGGGACTGAAGCCAAGCAACCGAGCTCCTTCCTGACTCAGCTCCCCTTTGAACCACACGCTGTATGCATATGCAGATTTGACCTGATGGTTGGGTTGATGATTCCGTCAAACACTGGTCTGTGTCCAAAACATACTACACAAGGGGATCTAAGTAATGTATAAAAAAGCAAGCTGTCAATTTAGGAGACAAAACCCTGAGTCGCAACACCCGTGGTGTTTGGACAGGGACTAATACTGTACAAGCTTTATGCACCAGGGAGGATGAGAGGACTGGTCTCATACTAATCTGAGGAAAGCAAGGCTTTGTTTCACTACAGTAACCCTGAGTCAGTATTACCAAGAACAGCTACAGTGATGCTTTCAACCATCTCATATGTATGTGTATGTACATGCATACCTGTGGGCATACTTGCTCAGCTGGATTCAGCTTTACAGAGCATCAGTCAAGGTAATTAATCATACAGTCTGTTGTGATCCCTGATGTAATCTTTTAATAACCGTGGTGTGAATACAGCTTCTGACTTCTGAATGCAGCACTGTTTGCTTGCAGCTGTCTGCTAAGCCACGACAGCGCACAACAGTAGGCGACCTTTACTATGCTCTGGAGTAAGCATAAACATTGTGATCAGCTAGAGATCAGTTAGGGATAACACATACCTAAGTGACTGGGTTATTGCGGCCCATCTTGTTTCCCTTAAGCCTTCTTATCCCCGATATGGTGTGATCAGTGTTAGCTCCCACTGAGTGTGTGTTTCCTTGACTGCTCATAATCCTGGTCACAGTGGCGTGTGATTGGTAACTAATTAGCTGATATCTAGTTATTATGAGCATCAGAGCATGGAGAATTCATCCATAATTACAGCCTTCCACCGACTTTGCCTCACCCGTGTACCTGTTTTGTTTTCATGTCATGCTGCATGCTGTACATGTACGATGACATGTGATGATCCACCCCCTACCCATCCACCCATCTGCCCAGCTCCTGTCTCATTCATGTCCCCTCTGTGAAACTCCCTGAGCGGGGAGACTCTGGGGCCTTGACCATTCAGTCACCCACGTTTTTTTTGCTGGTGCTACGGTAACACTTTCACACACTGACTCACCAAACATGAGCAACAAAGCCTCTTAACCCTGACACATGCACTTCCTGGCACTCAGTCCATCTAAAAGGTAAAAGGGGAGCTTTTTCAAGGTCATTGCACATTTAGGGAAGCTTAAAATAGACTCAAGACATTGACAAATCAAGGCCCACAGCAACTCTCAGCAGATCTCAAGAAACAGAGAAAAGGGATGCATTGAATTCAGACTGAACCTCTGAGTATTTGTGTGTTACGTTAATTACTATCATACATCAAGCCACCCGGCCAACAAATGTTTTAAGTACTGCAACATATATAACACTTAAATGACCTAGTGATGCGTAGTAGACTTGGTATCCCTTTATTGGCCGATTAACACATCAGAGCACCATACCAGAAAATATAGTTATCAACCCAAATACAGACACTGATTGCATTGAAAATCCACAATTGTCAATCAGCAGTATTATAAGGGGGTTCTTTCAATTTCAATTTATTGAAAAATAAGATATATACTTTTAAGTGTTAGTACAATTTTGAATTTTCAAACTAGCACAATTGGAAATAAATATACATGAATGTATTTTCTTCACTCAGCAAAATGGTGTAATTCTGTTGCTCATGTTGCAGTGTTGTAAAAGTCACGACTATTTACTGCCCCCTTATGGTGAAAGGTTAATACTCCAGGAGCAGTGTTGACCAGTTTATAAACCAAAGAAGAAATGAATTGAAATCCAGACAGGATTAAACACTTTATTTCAAAAACATGATTTTATTATTTTCATTATCACTACATTCAAATTGATTACAAACAATTAAAAATAAAAGCAATGCAGCAAAGTTATAAGAAATTAATGATAAATGCAGAACCACAATAAGATTAACAGGCAAAAACAAATAACTGTGGCTAATGTAGAATAAAATTTAAGCATCTAATCAAAAAAAGGGTTATGTGATAACTTTAAACATGGTACTAGATTATGCAGTGATTATAGGATAATAAAAGCAGGCTTATTTATTGCTGATCAAGGTAAAAAGTATTCTCTCTCGCTCTCTATCTCTCTCTCTCGCTCTCTCTCTCTCTCTTCTCTCTCTCTCTCTCTATCTATATATAATATAATAGTATTGTGTATAATATCTATTTAGTAATATCAATTTTGTAATGTATACATTCATAAGGTATAATATAATAGTATTGTATAACAAATATCTATTTAGTTTATAAATACTGACCCATACTATACATCAGGGGTTTTCAAAGTCTGAGTCCATGGGCCTCCCGCCAGATAATGCTTGGAAAAAGCTCCCCCTCCTTTACTTTACTTGCTTAGTTTCACTCTATTCCTGGATGCATATGGGATCATGATTATGTTATTTGATCCCATAGACATTCAACAAGATAGCCTGATATTGCTGTTTGACATACGTCAGACTAAACCAAATACATAAAAAATGTCTGTGTAAAGGCATTTATTTGTCTCTGACTCTGGGGAAGTGGAAAAAACAGTAGAATTCCCCAAAACTACTACACCTCTGAACTCTGATCTCTTTAACCAAATCACACACATTTAGGCATTCTACGTGATCTCATGTTGATAACTAATGTAAAATATTTTCACTCCTTTTTACTGAGCCTCCCCTAAAACTGCTTGGAGCCCTGAGGAGGCCCACCTCCCACTTTGAAAACCTCTGCTATAGATATTATGATGTTGACAGTTCTATTGTATAGGTACAATAATAATAACATGGTATGTGATACTTTTACTGGCAGGTCCACCCCTCCTTTGGTTAAGCCAAGCACTTAATATTCTTAGGAAGGAAACTTGAATTATTCTTGTGCATTCTAGTGCAGCATCTTCCATTTCATCTGTCAACCCTATTTGTGTTTACTGTCAATTAAAATGAAGTCTAACTGACCATATATCAATTAATAGGATCAGATCAATGAATCATATCTCAATGAATAGGGCGAAAGTAATACTTAGACATCTTTAACTGTCTGTGGGGATTGTCCAATTTTTCTTAAAGCGTGCTACACAAGACAGAAATTGTGGTATTGCTGTGTGACAATAATCTTTAAATAAAAAAAGTGCTGGGCTCAATGCCAAAGGATTTACCAGTAAATACAGAGCCTATGCCCTGATTATATATATATTATATTAAATATTATATTAATATTATCATAATTATCATTATTTACTATCATTATTATACATTTATGTATTAATTTATGGTTCTTCATGTTGTGGTGTCATTGACTTCACGTCAGTGTCCTGCAGCAAAAAAAACAAAATGTGCAAGGTCAAACAAAAAGAACAGAAAAAAAGCATTTCAGCAAAAAAAAATATAATTTAGGCTTTATAGAAAGATTCCTACTTACTGGCACAGTAGAGCACCTGTGAACCTGGTCTGGGTCAAAGTCGCATTTGTACACCAAAGCTGCGACTGATACACCTGCTGTGTTCAAATCTGGGTCGGGAGCACTGGAGACATAAACAACAAGGAAAAGAGACATGAGCCTCTGCACAGTAACCGTAGATATTGGTTTATGCTCACTTTCCAAGCAGGCGTCACATGTATTGTGAAGTTTCGACTTTAGAGATATTGTGTGGGGAAGAGGAGGGGGACTTCAGAGAGTTACTCCTGACAGCTGTCCAAACAACAGACACAGGCCAATCGAAACCAAGACTGAGAAAGTGGAGAGTGATAAAGATTTCTCTTTGGACATAGTTATGAGTACAAAATGACAAGAAAGAAGAAGTCTCACTTCTCAGTTGACAGCAACGGTTGTCCTTCAATCACATGATCCTTTGAGCCGTGCCTTTCACTGCTCCTAGAGAAAAAATAACAGCCTTTATCAGTTAACTCGGGCATAGAAGAACCTAAAGATGAGTATTTCATCCTATTTCACTGTTTGATCAGCCTTTAGTCATTCTACTGATTTACCAGGATAGTAACTGGATTTTTGTTGACCCCAACAGGACAGTATTAATTTTATTTCTTGGCTAGAGTATATGAAAATCTAGCACTTTATTCTTTTTTTGATTGGATATTTATCTCCACTTTCTAGCTTTTTATCATATTCAATGTTGCCCTTGGGCTGCAGTGATATTATTTCATTAGATACAATTAATAATACCTGTTTTTACACTGTACTACTTATACAAAGTAATTAACCTCTGGGAGGCAGTTAGATGAAATGGTAATCTTATAGCTATCTTGAACACATTTTCATCATACACCCTAACAACTTAAAATAGCTGTGTATGCAATGCAGAAAGGTAATTATTCTCTGACACTCTGTTACAGTATAATATCTCCAATTATGGTGATTGTTAGACTAAAGACTTACCACGCAGTGCACTGTCCTCTGGTGTCTCCTCCTGGATCATCCCTCATGTTCCTGAAGCAGACAAAGTCAATAGTTGTTAGACAGTGTTGATGGAATAAAAAACAAAAAGAATTTACATAAACACACTGATGATCCATCAAATCCCAGAAGCATACCTGTTCATGGCTCGATGATTAGGGGCTCCGTTAACACCAGGGGCATTCAAGTTTCCACTGCAAAACAAATACTTGATAAGAATGACACCGTATCTCCTCTGAGATCAGTCACTACCACTGAAAGGGAGCCTTCACCTAAATCTCCACAGAGAAATAAGCAGTTTTCATTCTCACTTTTTAGATTGCTCGATTCTCACGTCGTTCAAGTTGTAGTCCAGACTAAGGGTTTGACGAATCCTGCCATCAGCTGTTGAATCATCACTGTGGAGACAAATATAGCTTTAGCAGATTACAGTCTAGACTTCCTATTCCTCTGAAAAATAAAATAAAATAAAATTACACTTTGACGGGTGATAAAAAGGCTAATAAGAGGTCAGTGTGGATAAAGATGTTTAATTATTAAAGTGCCTAACATTGAATGTGAATACTATCAAATTTGCTGTCATTCTCACTATGGTTCCTCCACTTCCTTGTTCAGTGTCAGAGGGTGTTTCACTCAGCCTATAATGACAGCGCAATGATATGCAAGCTTAATAGAAATTCACAGATATGGGCTGACATCTGAAAGTAGCTGCTGAATATGCGTTCATCTGAATTCCTTATTGTGTTTAGTCTCCAAAGTGTTAGCTGTGCCCTCTTGGGTTAGGGGTTAGGGTTAGGGTTAGGGTTAGGGTTAGGGTTAGGGGTTAGGGTTAGGGTTAGGTTACTTCCTTCACTGTGTCTTAAATGGACATTTAAACATAAACGTGTTCATCAGCATTGAAAAATATTGGGTTGAGATGTCCCACTTGTTGAATTTGGAGACTTCTAAAATTGTAATTTCTGTAAAAAGTCATTGATATGACGTGATAATAATTATAAGCAAAGAAGAGGATTTAACTCATTTTATCGAGGTGAATGTACAGTATGTGTGCTCAAATGAACAGTACAAACTGGAACATGTATGTTAAAAGTGAAACTGACCTAGTTTCTTCGCCTCCCCCATCTTCCCGGGAAATTGGTTGTTTGTGACCACAGTAAGTTCGTAGGTGTCTAAAAAAACAAGGAAGTGAGGCCACACTGTGCTGTGGCTTTTACATAAGAAAGAAACAACAAACACATATTTCTGAATCCATGCGAGGCACTGTGTAAGTGTCTAAATGACATTAATAGTAACTGTGAAAATAGAATAAAACTCACTCCAAGTACCTTTTCCAAGAACAAACCATAATGGCACACAGCACAGCAACTAGTACACCAACTGCTACACCAACTGAACACACACACAATGCATATATGTTATCAATGTTTCATTAGATTTTCTTTACAGCAATATCATTTAAAGTAATCCCAACAAAGGTGTTGTGAGACACTGGAATAACTACAGAAAATGTCACTCACTGATGAGGCCTGGTGGTTTAGGTGAATCTTTGCGATCACAATTCTCCATTTTCTCTGTTAAGGTAAAGAGGTGAGATAATTGTTCATATTGTGTACATATGATCTGAAATGTAAGATATTAAATCAATAGTAAATCAGTTATCATCTCACTGCCTCACCAGTAGTTTCATAAACAACGCAGTGTTCGGTCACATGTTTCCCCTTGGAAAGCAAAAAGAGTAGAGTACATGTTTCACATTAAAAACAAAATGAGTGAAAATATGCAAGTACATATTAAAGGAGAGAACTCACTTTACGTAGTATGTGCTTTACTTTTGTGTCATTACAGTGTCTTCTAACAACTGTACTGTTGTCCATGCTCACAACTTCAGAAGGTTGAAATTCTCGCTTGCTTGGCCCAGCGTAAGCAATCAAAGTCTGAAAAATAATCAGATAGATTACTGTAGATTCAGATTTACTTTCACTTTCTCTTCTTAACCCTTATTTTGTCACACACACATTTAAAGAGAAAAGAAAGGCTTTGCCAACAGAACGGTGGAATACTTAATAACTTGAAAGAAAATCAAAATACCTCTTTATCATTCACATAAGTGTAAGTAACGGTCATTCCCTCAGTAAGCCCAAACTTGAACTTGAAGCCATCGGCTGTTTTTATATCACAGCAGGAAATGTTTCTCTGAAGACACTCTGTGAGAAAAATGTTATAGTGTAAACTTTTTCAGGCTCTCCAAAAACATCCTAACATAACATCAGGAACATAACCAACATACAGAGTAGACTTCAGGTAGGCCTATATTGGAAGTAACGAAATATAATATCAGGAAAAACTGGACAGAAATACATTTTCACAATTCTCCACTCCTTACCTAGTGTTTCGCTGTAAGAGGTTGACAAAAAGGTAGCAATTAGCCATATTTTTGGAATCATTTTGTCAAACACCGAAGTGAAGAAAACAACCTTAGCCTCTGAGCTAAACAAAACAGGAAGAGAAAGGAAACAGGAAGTACGGCAGAGTGAGGGGGTAAAAAACACAACTTAATACTAATGCCTTGATATTTGTCTTCAACTGAGATATAAAGATGTTGTTCATAGTAATTTCATAGTAAAAGTTTTTTCCTTATTTATATATTATAAGTATGGTATATTAAAACACATATATTGTATATACAGTGTGCTGTAGCCTGTAATCTACTTTCTTATATGGATTTTATTGCGACACAATAACTCTAGACACAGACGTATACAGATATACTGCTATGCCTTAGTAAACCACTCAACAATGTGATGCTTTCCTCCCTCTGTTGTGGTTTCTTGTGTTTTCTTGTACGTCTTTGCAGGCTGCTGCAGGTAGAGAGGGGCGTAACTGTCAAGCCTGATGTCTTGCACGTGGTATACCTGGGCCCAAGTTATGTTATGTTGCTTGTACCTTTGTCAAAATATAAGCCTATTTAAATGACTTTAAAATGTGTGTGGATCTTTGTCTAGCTCCCTGATCCTGGACTGTGACAGCAACCGCCCCCCCTCTTTGTAACTCCCTGAACTTTTATTCAATCAATGTAATCCCATCTGTTTATGCCTCTGGTACGCCTCGGTTGCAGTCTGTTCATTTCCGTATCTTGCTCACATCACTCCCTAAAATATAACATCTTCCCTTAAGAAAAAAAACCCCATCACATTGTTTTCTTCCTCCCCTACAACACCAGGTCTTTGACTGGCTCGTTATGCAACAGGCTAATGTTTGGTTCATCATCTAACCTAAATCATTCTGTATCACTCCATTCTTAAAAGCATATTATCTGGGACAGTGTAAGGGTGTTGCGCCATGTTATCCTGAGAGATTAATTACTTTTTAAAGTATTTAACCCATTGATTGTCTACATGGTAAATGTAGTTTTCTTTTACCAACACAAGGGGAGGCCCTTGTCCTACAGGTCAGAGACACACACTGAAAAGAAAGCCCTGGCTATTGGGAGGAGACACAAAATCACCACAGGGCTTTAAATTTCATTCTGGATAAAACCAAAAAGTGAGATGACAACAATCATATGAAAAATACTAAAAAACTACCTGAAAAATATGTAGATGTGTTATTAGCACATTTTACAGTGCAATATGGATTCTGCTTGATATGTATTTATCCCTGTTTACATTTTTTTTGAATATATCTTCTTGTTATCTTTTAAGATGGGTTGTAGACAAAAAATGGCAGTCCTCCAAGCATATTCTAACATGAGAGAAAAAAGTGTGAACAGAGAGGCCTCTGTCATTCCCCTTCCCAAAGATAAAGCAGAAGCCGCCATGGTGCAGTACGCTTCATTTACACTGCATCTTCTCTGGTCCACTGAGAAAAAACAGACTATAGTCTGTCACTTAATATGGGCCCCTCTTTATCTCTTCAACTCCATCTACTGCTCTTCCTCCATCTCTCTGCTTATCCTTTGCCCTTCCCTGTCTCTCTCACTTGGCCTATAGTCCAAATATGTTTTTCCAAAACATATCCTAAAGTTTGCACCTTAAACATGATTATTACATTGACTGAGATGTAAGAATAGATAACTTGACACGTCCGCCAAGCAGATTCACTTATTAGTCAATTGGTTGTGACTATCATTTTGAACACTTCATCACTCCTTGGCTAGTAAAGAAAATGATGACAATATCACAACAGGCATGAATGAAAGAGTAAATGGACTTAATTCAGTTCTCATGCGGGGGATGAAATGTGGAAGTAGACTCTTCCAATCATCTGATCCATTTGCCATACATATCAAGTGACAGTGGGAGGTTTGGATATCCTGCCATCCCTCTCAATATTCACAGAGCCCCTACATAAACACAGGAGAGCAGCAGTGACGCAGGACAAGCTGAAAACACACACACAAAGCTAAGAACATGCATGTCTCACAGCTTACACTTCCACAATCACTGTGTCTCATTTTGTAATCTGAATGAAGGAGAACACTCAGATAACAGTCTAAACAGGACGTTTAGCGTAAATAATTACAACTCTGCTGCTTTTGAGTCGTCTTTCCATCATAAGGTTGGCCATGAGAGATAAACTGCTTTTCTCACATCTCAATGTCCAATTCCTCATTCTCTGTCCATCTGAATGGGGGTACTATGAGGGTTAAAAAGATAGATCTATAGTTTTGCACAGTCTGGTATTTGAAAAAAAAATGGGTGCACCATTCAGGCCGTGTGAGTCAAAGCGGAGGCAAAGTAACACCCTAAGAATCCTGAGTAGCTCTGAAACAATAGTGCTGGCTGCTTAGCACCCTGCTTGGCTTGAGTTCGCATAGCTCCACAACAGTTTCAAAATACACCGACATAAAGCGGACCACAACCAAACCAAAACAGCATATACATACCAAGAGTGACTCGTTTTAAGAAAACAGTATCATGTTCGCACCCTGACGGTGAGTAATTTCTCTATAGAATAGATACATTTCCCAGTTTCATTATGCAAGCAGAGAGCAACAGCAGGGGCCTTTAAATGGCATTTCCCTGAACCCAAACCGTAGCAGTGATTGAATCCGTGGCTTGGAAAAGCATTGAGTCACCGGGGGTGCTTTCAAGTAAAATGGTAATAAGCATAATCCCTCATTCTGAGTGCAACGCCAAAGAAGAGGTGAGCTGAGAGAACAGCAAATCGTGCTGGGACTGTTACAGACTCTTTGGTTTGTCCGCCCAATATGAAGTCTGAAACCCCCCGCTGGCACAGGTTGGATATCACAAAGGGGCATCTACACACTGCCAGCACAGGAAGCATACCAACATCAAATCACGCTGCAAACGTACACGCATACAGAGAAATATGAACAAAACAACCACATTCAGTAATACATACACATTCAATCATGCTATGTGGTTACATTATTAAACGTACATATCGAAAAATGAACAGCTAATAAAAGTAAATTAGCAGGCCCGAAAGAATATTTTTCATTAGTGCTTGGAACGGAGATGTGATGGGAATTTACAAATATATGAAATCATGGGGCCTTACACAATACCATGAACACCCCCACCCCACCATCTACACCTCCCATACACATATTAAAGCCCCTTCCATAGTCAGCCAACTGTTTCTCTCATTTCCAAAACCACATCTCCCCTTTACAGAGCTCGGTTAGCCTGGGCATGGCAACTTGATCCTGCTGAGAAAGTCTTATAAAAAGAAGCAAATAAAACAATCCAATCAGGAACACCTCTCCTCCACTGAGCCAAACATAAATGATCTAAACGATGTCTGCTAACAGACCAACCCCTGCCTGAGGGCCTGTCAGTGTTTGAATATAAAGGCTTGGTGAGGTTGCATCCACTACATTAGGCTGTAACAGGCAAACATCCATGTTGTATTACTGCATAGTAAGATGCAAAGCAGCTCTTGCTCACATGGTGCTGAGGCACATGTTGCGCAATATCAGAGAGCAACTTGGACAGGCTCTAATAATCTGTTTTCCAGCTCAATCTCCTGAGAGGTATCCCTGTCAGAAAACAAACTTCTCTCTTTGAAGCATGGCCTCCAGTTAAACTTGTTCAACCTCTGCCTTTCTCTGTATATTTCATTCTCCTTACTGTGTTTTCTCTCCCACTTTCCCCTTTCGCTCCACTTTTCTTCCCCTGTCATCTCTTGCTCCTTCTCTCTGTTCTTTGCTCTCCTCCACCATCGTTTTCTCTCCGTGTTTCTTTTCTTTACTCTTCTCATTTCTTTCCCCCCTGTGATTCGTTGCTGGCGCAAGTTTCAGTATTTGGCTGGGTGAACCAAGGGCGAGCGTGTCTTATTACAGCAGTCCAGGCCTTCTGATAAAGCCCTGCATTGTTAAGGATAATCCCTCAGAAACAATCAGGATTTTTTAATACCGTGTCCTTGTGTTATTTCTGTTGCCTCACACATAAATTTACACACAGCATACACACACTCTACAATACAACTCCACTCACACACGCCAACGTTTTCTCTTACACACAAACAAGTACGTGTGCAGTGCATGCACTAGCATGCACTGCACACCTGGCATACCCATGAGAAAGTATGCAAAAAATTCACATCTAATTACCCATTTGGTTAATTTGGTTTACATGATGTTTCCTTTCAATCACAGCAGAAAACAAGGCTGCTAAAGCTATGACTGGCATGACAGGAGTTGTAGGGGACATGGATTTGTGAAGGGAAGTTGCTGCAGATCCGTGAAATGTCAGTTTAAGTCAGTATGTCTATCACTGTCATGTTTGGGTAAGACAGCCCTTCTGTAGCAGTTCACACTTGGCTGAGCCCTATTGTTAAACAAACAAAGCCTTGTGTTTGGTTGTGCTGCGGATCAGTGGGGCGATCGGGCACTCACCTGAAAAATCGTACAGTGGTGAGTGGAAAAAAGAGAAGGAGCACAGCACACTGCAAAAAATACATCTGAACACATTGAAAAACTTGGTTTCATTAAAAAATAATGAACAAATGTGTTGAGTGATGCCGTCTTTAGGGTTCTTTGATCCAGTGACTTTCCTACTATGACGAGTCAAAATATCTGATGTGGAGAAGGCCCTGACACCTATTCCACAGAAGCCTTTTTGATATGACACACAGGTGTAAGCCATAAAATGAATGATGGCTGATTTCTATTTAGCGGCTTGAATTTCAGGCTCCTGGTATTGCTGGCTCACTGTCAGGCTTTCGTGGCTCACTCGGAAACTTGAATGGTATGGAGCCATCCTTAATGTTATCAGTAGCACCTGTGCTTTTCCAGCTAAGATGAGTCAAAAATGTCGGCTTTCAAAAGGCCTATTGTGTCTCCAGTTTTATTTACTCTGATTTAAGGCAACAAGTTGAACTTTTCAACCACATCACTTTTCTAATCTTTGAGACTAGATTACTGACTTGTGAATCTTTTTGCAGTGTGTTAGCTCGAGCGCAACCCAGCTGTTCAGTGTCTAGACAGGTAGGTGCCTCTGTGGTTCCAGCTCTGGGATTGTCTCCCTGTCACTGACATCACTCCTCATCGTCCAACAGGAGGTTTCTTTCACAGGCTTTTACACTGTCGTCATCATCTGTCACCACGACCAAGGGGGAAGAAGAAACATAATTACAGGACAGAGGCAACTGTAACTAACCCCCCCTTCCCAAAAGTTAACACCAATAACAATGGGAGCCAACAGCTGCGGCATTGTTCGACAATTACACCAAATAAATGTAAACAATCCATGATAAAATCTGTTGTAGTCCACAAAATGCCCAAAAGCATCAGGGAAAAGGCAATTTATTTACAGATACTAAAAGACAAAAAAAAAAAGGTGGAAAAAACAAGCGTGGTCAGCTGGTTTAAAAAGTACTGTTATTGAATATAACATCTGCTACTTACTCTACTGTACTTACTGCCCTCTATTTGCCAATTACACACATTCTCCTTTGCAAGAGATGTTAGTGTATCTGTATTACACACATAAATTACTCACAAGCTCACCTCAATAATAACTAGGAATTACAGAAATATTGCCGGGTGTCTACTCTGTGCATACTCATTAAACTCTTGCCACTAAGCTATCATCACATTTACATGCTCAGAGGGGTAGATGAAAGGCTGCATATACACATATAACACACATGCACACAGACACACAGGAGCATAGAGAGAGGTCTGTACTATGTTTAACACTATCCGAAGCTCCAACAAGCACGTTTCACTGGCTCTCTGATATACTGCGGTGTTGTAAGTGTGACCTCAACACCTCAGGTTTTTTTAATTCTCCCTGTTATTTCATCTGGTTCCTAGGGAGGACTGTAATTAGGAGCACCACTGCACTGATAGCACCATCATCACTATCACAGACACACATTGCATGATGGTCTCGCATGTACGCCACTGTACAGTCGCACATGCATGGCTGAGTATAATTGTGCATGCAAGTCTTGCATGCACAATTATACTCATATACAACCACAGTACATATTCTTTCACACTATTTTCCTGCATGTAACAGTATATGCAAATGAAAGTAGGTGTGTATGTGAAAGTTTGATAGTGAATGTAAATAATATAACTTAATTTCCTGATAAGCCAACAGTCTTGTACATCAAGAAGAAGGTAAATAATCTAAAAAATCATGGTAAACTTGCTATCATTTTAGCAAAAAACTACAAGGTGAATTTTAAGCTGTCCTTAAACACACCGTAACTTGATTTATATGCACCTTGTTGCCTATGAGACTTTGGCCTCATTCAATCAAACTGCCTTCGTTTTTAATTAAACACTCACAGCAGTTTTGCGCCACATGCATTCAGTTTCTCACACACACACACACACACACACTCACACACACAATCACTCTTTCCTTCACAGGATGTTGTACACACCCACGTCCACAAACAATAAAGCACTCTCACCCTTGCTACTATTCTTTCTTACATGCACAGCGTTTTCACCTTTCACACACTCAGTTTCTCTTTGTCATGCAGAATATCCCACTCTCTCTCAACACACACACACACACACACACACACACACACACACACACACACACACACACACAGACTGATATTGTATTTCACATACACACCATTTTTAGATCTCGTACTCTCATTCTCACACACACTATTTTTTCTCAGTAGAGTATATTCTTATATGGGGTAAAATGGTATTAAAGTATGCTAGTATGTGGGGGAGAGTTCAGTGCTTTACATGTGAGATTATGATGGTATGTGTAAGGAAAAGTGTGATTAATGGTGTTACCAACCTCTCATATGCACACACATAGGTGTAAACACAATACTGGGCCTGCATGTGCTCTGTTTGCATACATGTGCAAGACTAAATATCAAATCTACTGGGTAAAAACACACATATATCACATGTAGGCACACAGTCTAAACTATTTCATACACACTGCTAAGGTCAGAACTGTTTTCTCATGATGTATCTCTTATGAGATCATCCTCTTGTATTGTAGCTTTACAGTGCACTGAGGTCAGTTGTATATATCTAGTTTTATGACGCTCACTGGTATGAATATATTGTCGTTTGCTTATGTGATGAATGGACTGTTTTTATGATTCCCCTGCTTGTATTAACACAAGTGTCACGTCAGACTTATATTTTCACTACATGTGAATGTGTGTGTTGAGGGAGGCTCAGCTTGCTGACCTTGGAAACCAGCACTGTCCTCCCACCTCTCCACCGCAGTCATCACTGACACCTCACAGATCCTGACTATTGGTCTTATTCCCATGTTCTTGTTTTTGCATTCCAGTCTGCCTTCAGTAGCCTGCACTGCACTGTGGGACACACACACAGACACACACACACACACACACACACACACACAAGACATCTCTCAGACCGCACAGTATAAACAAAGTGGTTTGGTATCTCTATCGCCATTATGTCTGGTCTACGTCCTAGTTGATAACCTTGTTTTTTGAAGAATGTTTAGTCAAAAGTCTATTTAGGTTGTTATGATTGTGAGTGAAATCCTTTACCTGTCAATTTTATTTTATTGTGTCTGGAAAAGCTTGTGTTTACTTCTGGATTATTTTACAGGAGACAAGAGGGGGAGGTAAAAAGGGTTGAGGCAAAAAACCCCAACCCCAAAACACTCTGTCTCCAACAAAGAGAAGCTGCAGGTAGCGAAGGTCACCCTACCCTAAACATTCAGCTTGAAACTAGAATAAACACACCACACATTATGGCGCCAGGTCTTATCAGGTAACCTTTTCTATTGTATTGTACTTTCGTAACACCTCTTCACCCTTGCAAAGACAATAATATGACCTCCAAGATGGTAAATAGTGGCTTATGCTTTCTGCTCCTTGTGCTGTATGTCATGAGCAGCCAGGCTAGCGAGAAAAGATCTTCAGCAGATTTTGTTGTTTTTCAGCAAGCTTAAAACATATAATTTAAATAATTTATCCACCAAGGAAATGTTCAGCCCTGAGCAGTCAAATCGTTCACTTAAAAAGCTGACAGGAAACTAGCTTCTTAGAAAATTGCATGAATTTTGTTTCCATCAATTGATTCTAATCTGAACAGACATTTCTGAGAATTACTCTTCCAGGGAGGTTTTTTTTAGTCATCCTCACATACATGTTCATTTAATGACTGATCTCTCTCCACAATTAATAAGCAGTTAATATAAGCTTCTAGAGCCCTCCAAATGCACCCTCAGCTACCTGCACATCATGTGTGGTGCACTATATAATAATGCCTCAGTTCAAGTGATATCAGATAGCACAATGACACTGTCCTCATCAGATAGTATGTGCACTATCTATGTTTGCATACGTATGTCCTCGAATGATAAATTCGGTATGCGAGTTATTTACAGTTGTGTGTGTGAGAAAACACACAAACACAATCACACACCCGTACAAACACGAGTTTCCACATTTGGCAGTGATTGTAATCCTGCTATCCACCTGTAGTTCTTTGTAGATCTGTTTTAGAACGTTCTTAACTTCCTCAATGAGCCAACGTGGCTTGGCACATCCTAATCCCTGAAGAGCAGAGAGAAAAGACAGGGGAGTCGAGATTTATCTAACCAGGAACACATTACTAATGCCTTTCACATACTCATATCAGGAGACAGTGTGTCCGCTTGCTGTGCTAAAGGCTGCAGCTAGTGCATTCACTGACTGTCATTACTATGGGAGATTTAAAAATATGCATAGCAGTGAGGCCGGGGGAGCAGGCCTGAACTTGAGCATACTAAAGAGCCCATTAATCCTTTTTAATTCTATTAAGAGTTGGACTACAGCTGGATAAGAGGCCAGCAGAGTTCCAGAGACTACGTCTGTAAAGCCTCGGAGACCCACGGCGAAAAGCTCTTACTTAAAAATTCATATGCAAGGAAATGTCTTTTCCTCTTAACAGGTGAATCGTTTTACAGCCTTAAGCAGCTTTAGTTGGTGGTAAACAAAGACAGGTTGAATTACGTGAGGACGATGGGAGGAGGTTCATTATACATCTCCATCAAAAGGGCTTTTTCGTCACTACAAATAGGGGCAAAGTTTGTTAAATGGAATTTGGTTGGGCTGCAAATGCCTTGATGATTTTATCAATGTCTGACGGAGAAAAAAAAACATTATACAGGTGTGCTCCTCAGACATGACGAGATACGCAGGTGAGCTACGTGCCTGCTGCAGCGCACTTATCTGTATGTTGATTTGAATCAAAAAATCCGGTGTGCGCCGTGCTATTTTTACACCTGTCCAATTTCACAAAAATCAAAATCAAAATCTTATCAAGGAAATCCCCAAAGTATGGAGAAGAGGGTGAAAATAGGTTTAGTTTGCTTTCACCGTGAAGCATGTGGACAGCAATGGCTTTCACCTGTTAAGATAAGAGATTGAAAAACCCTCATTTTAAATGACCACAGTGCTGGGCTACTGTTCCTACTGTGTGCACAATCACAGCAGTGTAAATAGTGAGGCCCTTCTGCCTGAACCTCAGTAATCTGAACATACAGGATCTGCCTCTGCTTGTCGACCCCCATTCACTTCCATTAGGGCCAAGGGGTTAGTGAGGAGGATGCCAATCACAGTGTAAACGAGATGTCATGTTTGACAGGGTGTGTAAGCTCAGCTCACTGGAGCAGCCTAAGTCTCGCTCAGCTCAGTCACACACACCTAAACATAAGACAATAACGAACAGTGAGGCTGATACAGATAGACAAGAACCTGTCACACAAGCACAGGCATATACGTTGCTCAGGAATGAAATGTGTCTCCTTAGTTACAGTATTATGAAACAACACAGGCCCAAAAACCACGATCACATTCCTTCCCACATCGAAGCCCCACGCCCATCACCCTCACTCTCCCCGATCAACCGCCCCATCTGTTCTGCCAACTGCTCCATTACTCCTTCCCTTCATTACTGGACCACTTTTCCTGCTCGTCTGTCCCCCTTACCTCAGCATTATGTACACACCCATTACTGACGCTCTCCCTCCTTCTCCCTCACTCTCTTTTTTCCCTCTCTGTCTGATCTGGGCGGCCTTTTATTCTCCTTCCTCTGCCTGGAAGTGGATCGGAGAGAGAAAAAAAGAAATGAAAGAAAATGCCTCAGACGCCCCAATCTGTATCTGGCTAAGCATCTCCATGGTAGCATGACCCCCTAAAACAGCCCATCATGCTCCACTGCACTCCAAAAGAACTGAAAGCAGGGAAGGGGCAAAGCGAGGACGGGTGTCAAGGGGAGAGAGAGAGCTGCAATAATGAAAGAAACTAATAGAGCACTGGAGCGGAAGCTTCTAAACACAACAGGAGGTTAAATCACTTATCATTTAGTGTTTCAGCTCAGATTTCCTTACCTCGTCGCAGCATCTGGCATCCTGTTTGTAAAAAATTAATGGCTGCATGCTGACTGACTTACAAATGGCTGACATAAATATTGTGACATAGAGATTAAGTATGTTTGTGTGTGTGTGGTAAGCATGAGAGTGACTGTGGTAGATTGCTTTTTTTCAGTTTACTGACACAAGGTAGAAAATGATAAAGGACGGAAAAAATTAAAAACATTCAACATTCATTTTATTGGTTTGGTTTTTTTGAGTACAGTGGTTATTTCTGCCTTTCTGGCATTCACAGACAAAATAAACAAACAACAATAACTGGGAACACAAAAAATATAGCTTTCTGATAATATCTGTGGCTCAGTCTAGTAGTTACAACAGATACAATAGTAACTCTCCGTACCTGATCAATACAAATGTAAATATAAACAATTACATACACATGTAAAAACTGTCCAATATTGGAACTAATACTTTTGAAATTCTGTGTGGTTTATAAAATGACATTGCTATTTACATTCAATTTGAATAATTATCATTTCAAGAAGAAAAAAACCCAACAAAACAAATATAGTATATGAGTCTGACATTACCAAAAATAAACACTGATTATTCAAACTTGTGATGAAATATATAATATTGATTATAATTAGAAGGTTCCATTATGTACGTTCAAGTGCTATTAATAAAGACGCACAGGAGGGCTCTCCTGTCAGAGTGGCATAAATCAAGGTGCAGCTCAGAGACAAAAGTCAAAGGTTATAAAATTCAGTCAAACCTCAACCTCTGAGACACAGTCAAAGTGGTTAGTACAGAAAAGCGGCAGTGAAGGGGAAAGATAGTTCCCTGGTCAGATTTCTCCCCGACACTGCCTTGGTTACTCAAAAAAAAAAGAAAAGACAGAAAGACAACATTGTATTACAGCACAAACACTGTTTTTTTGCTTTGCTTACATATAGATTATTGTTAAATCATAGTGTTGTAGGCTGGGTAGTTTGATTAGAGCAACGGCACATTAGGCCACTGAAGGTAAAGATGGTTAGAAGTTAAAGACAGTGCTTGTTCCTTATCGCTACCAGGTCTGTCACTCGGTACAGAGCTGTGTTTACATCTGAGGTCTGATGGCATCAGTTCACAGCTGCTGAGTGATGTTTCCAAGCTGAGCAGGAGATCAAAAAAATGAAGAGGAGGGTGGCGTTTTCTCCTCTCTCACAAAAGCATCAAAGAGTGACCAGTTCTGCTTTGAAAGCTAACTGAATGCACTGACTAAAGGCCTCCATCACAGAAGAAATGACTGGCAACTATCAACATTAGCAGCTCTTGAAAAAAAGAAAAATAGAGATTTTTTAATTTTTTCATATATAAAAAAATATCTGTAATATACTATGTAGTTCTTTTCACTGGACGGGTTTGACTAATAGTCAAATGTGCTTCTTGTATTTCACATGTGTGAGAGTGTGATGATGTTAGATTTACTGTGTGTGAATGTGTGCTTGTATGTATGTGTGTCAGTATGCCCAAAAGAGCAAGCATGTGTTAGATTGTACTCCATCAGGCTTGAATTAATCATATCCTTCTCTTGTATGATTCTCTTTCTCTTTCTCTTTTCTGTCTGCTCCTCACGTTTTACTATCTGACATTCGCCCTGTCTTTCTGCAGTCCATCCTCTCTTCTCTTCTGATTGCATGTGCCTGCTAACAGACAGTTTGTTGGCTGGACAGCGGACTCTCCAGGGACATGCTAGTGGGAGACAGGTCTGGACGGGCGCACGACTTAAACATGGAGGAGATGTAGAAGGCCTGCAGGAACAGATGCGAAACATGTCAAGTACTATACACAGACCACACACGCTGTCAATCATACACTGTTTATAAACACCATGAGAGATCAGAGCCAGGAAAGTGGTGAGAGAGCCTATTGTTTAAGCTAACCCGTTCAACAGAGAGGAGAGAGGGACAAATTCTGTGAACGCAGAGATAACTGTTAGTCAAGAACTATTTAGACAACAGCCATTTTCAACATACCACCCAGTATGCGGTGAGCCCTCCTTGGATGAAGCCTGTGAGGACGTCAGTGGGGTGGTGACGGTAGTCAGAGATTCGGCTCAGGCCGGTGTAGATGGCGATCATCACTAAGAGGAACTGTATGAGCGGGCGCAACAGTCGAGCTCCTCGCCACGACAACCGTGCCTGCAGGTAGAACTGTCAAAAAGAAGATTGTTTTATTAATCGATTTTTACTGGCTTTATAATCACTGCAGAGAATATATAGTGAATTTATGTGTGTGGGTGTTTGTGTGTTAACGTGTGTACCACAAACTTAAACTGAAAATGATGACCTATAACTCAAATGCTATGAACACAGGCGGAGTCCATTATGCAAAATATATGGGCATCCACTCAGTCTGCTACCCAGAGGCGAAAGAGAAGCTTGGCATGAGTCCATTAACACTATCTAAGCCCCATTTCCTGCTTTTGTTCATCCTCGTCTCCTGCTTCAGCACAACACTGCAATTGATGTTTACGCCTGTTAAAAAATGGGTCACAGGGCAAGCATGATGCAGATGTAGGGCTAGCTTTTATGAGGTGGCAGGACCTCCGCCTGGATCCATCGACCACTGGGGAGCGGGTGGCCTACATTCCTGTGGTGAGGCCAACCCTCACCCGGTCCCTCTCTCCCTCTCCTATCCCAGCAGAGAGCAGGTGTCACTCTTCCTGCCTTAAACACTAGCAGCTGGCCAAGGTTGGGGTGGCATGTAGCTACAGGTTTGACAAATTCTCTCCGATCTTTCTACAGTCTGCTGAAAAACTAGCTAGCAGCGAACTTGCGTGCAAGGCTGTGTTTGTGCCTGCAGTCTGTGTTTGAAGAAACAAAGGAGTGATGAGAGAAATCAGGAGTGACAAACACTAAGGCCCTTGTTTTTCTCAGACCACTTCTTCTCTTCAGTACTTTTTTCCCTCTTATTCATTCACCCCCTACTCATCCTTGTCTTTCTGCTCAGAGAAGAGCCGCTTTTCATTTGGGCTTCTATAGTGCAAAAGTGAAAATAGGAGAGGGAGTGATTTTCTTTTCTCCCCTCTCTCATTTCTCACGTTTCATTCATTTTAGATATAAATGAGTCAACAAAAACTATAATTTAAAGGGTTAATCAGGAGGACTACTTGAGGAATGTGGACATTTTAAGGATAATAACTTGCTTTTGTCTCGCTCTAATGGTTGTTTCTCTCTCATAATGTGCCCATGACCACTGGGCAGTGCAGTGTGAGAGAAAGATGAAGAGATGGGGGAGTGCTGGGAGGGTTGAGAGGGTGTCTCTTGCTGAAAGAAGCCTGTCGATCTCTCAGCAGGCATATTTAGCCCTCTACCCCCTCCGATAAATGAGACCCGCAACAAGGCCTCCTCTGTCCGTGTTGTCTCTTCATCTATTCATGGTCCCCCGTGGAAAGCATTCCCCCTCATTCTCTTATGCCCCCCCCCCCTGTCTCACCAGTCCTTTCAGTTTGAAGCAGGATGCCTTTGGAGAATTACTGCTCTCAAAGCTCTCCTCCCTCACGATCAGAATGTGTGAATATATTTGACAGCACGTCTCGGTGTGCGCTTGGCATGTTTAATTAGCTTATCTAGTTAATAGTTGCACATGTTTTTTTGGGGGGGTCTCTAGGGAAAATTGTGTTGTCTCTAATAACTGAAACGAAAGTGAGAGCTGTAATAGTCCCCCAACATGGTAAACGCAGTATCAAATACTTAAATTACACAAGTCAAGGTGAAAGTGACGGTCATATTCCAGTCGTGTGTGTGTGTGTGTGTGTGTGTGTGTGTGTGTGTGCGTGTGCGTGCTTGCAAAGGTGACTTACTGCCAGATAGAGCATGGTGTACATGGCAAAGGAAGCATGGCCAGAAAAAAAAGACTTCCTGAAAGATACCAATAAAAGATGCCGAAGGTTACATATTAACTGCACGAGTCAAGTTACTGTATGCTAAGGGTGCCTTAGTAAACAACATAAATCATTTATTAACACAAGCATGCATGTGCACACAACACACACCTTCCTTCCTCCACCATCTTCTGGGAAGGCTGCCTGCAGTTGACCTGGGACACGTAGCTGCCCGGTGTGCAGTTGATGGACTCGTAGGTGATGTTACACACAGACAGGAAGTTGGGTCGCAGACGTCCCACGCTTAGCTTGGCCATATTGGTGAGAGACTGACCCACGCAGCAACCAAACATGAAGCTTCCCAGCTCCTTGTACAGGCACGACACATAGAGGTTGCGAACAAATGCCCGTGAGTGTACACCTCGGAAACGCACCCGGTAACATTCACCCAGTGCAATCTGAGAAGGAAATAAGACAAGAGAAGTTATGTCATTCACTACAGCTGCACAAACACATGCAGTGAAAGTATATGTGTTTAGTCTTCAAACAAACACAACCTCCATTACATAGTATTATAAGTGATAACAACAAGCCAATGCTTAACAGGTATCATTGTCTTACTGTTAGGCCAGTGATGGCTATGCCACCAGCAATTAGCAGGCTGTCTGGGATGGCCTCTCTCTCAATGTAGGGATAGGTAATGCTGGAGTCTCCACAGAAGAATCCTCGCCTGTACGGCGTCACTGCCTTCAACTCACACGCAAAGAATGGGATGGAAGCTGATGAGATGGGGGAAAAGAGAGGGAGGGGAGGCAGACAAAAAACAAAAGATGGCTTGATGAATGTCTGTGAGCATGTGGTTTGTGCAACAAGGATCACAGAGATAGCGATAGACGGACAGAGAGCAACATACAGAGGTAATTGTTACAGTCGGCTCATCTAAAGATTGCCTTCTGTCTCACAGGAGAATGGAATAAGATGCAACATGAGGAAGGGGGACCAGTTTAAAGAGTGTCAGTCATCTGGTGACATGATTTCCAATTCCTGGGGGATCAAGCATTCCACTCATAGCTCCTTCCACGGGAGGAGTGGGAAGAAGAAGAGATGAGAGACAAGGAGAGAGAGCGAGAGACAGACCAGACAGACAGACAGAGAGATAGAGAGACAAGGAGATAGGGGGGGAGGGAGACAGACAGACAGACAGACAAACAGACAGACAGACAGACAGACAGACAGACAGACAGACAGACAGACAGACAGACAGACAGGGAGGGAGACAGACAGACAGACAGACAGACAGACAGACAGACAGACAGGGAGGGAGATGGGCATGACGGCAAATAATTAAAATGAGGAGAGAGGAAGAGGATATTAAACAGCATGTTACACAGAAATTGTTCATGTGCCAAAAGTAGACAATAAACCTAGTGTAGGAAGAGCAAGGTATTGTTTAACAATGACAGCTTGTTCCAGTGAAAAGCGGAGACTTTTATTTGAATCCATCTAATCTTACAGTAAGTTAATATTATGTGTTGACAACAATTCCTGGCTGGTCACTAATTATAAGATTTCTGTATCAGGCGAAAGGGGCTCAAGGTCTAACCCAATTGAGCAAACAAACCTCAGCCTGATGGTCAAAGTTCATTGGTGAAAAGTTCCACAGCATTTCAACAAAGATAAAAAGGGAGTTGGAGGATTTTTATCCCCAGAAATGGGGCCAAGCTGCACTGTTTTATTTTATGTTGTACTTCAAACTAATAGCCAATTGCCCTGTGAAAGCCTGCCCAAACTGCTTCAGTTCTCTGTCCCCTATCCCATGTCCTCTTGTCACCCCATGGAATGCAGCAAGAACATGGGACTAATCATTAACCTCTGTGCCTCTCTCTGTCATCCCAGGCCTGCTGGTTAGCTGGCACGCACCCAGGCCAAAACACTATTCCTGCCAGGGAATCTCTCAGACTACGTGACTGAGTAGTACACAGGCTACATTCTCAAAATCCTCCCAAAGACACATTCAAACCCACAAATGCTCACACGCAAACAAGTATTTAATCATACTAAATCAATTTTTGTCTGACAAAGGGCGGGACGTGAATACCTGACCTTTAGTATCTAAATATGTGATCTTCAAGATTTTTCCACACTGGCTTTTTTTTCAGATTTAGCCATTATGCAGTGTGTTTGCTAGCACAACTATTCAGTCTAATACTATCACACCCGTACTGCTCGTTCAGCATCACTGAACTGATAAACCAAGGTAATAATCTATAGGTTCAAGGCTATCAGCACAGAAAGCATGTGACGAGACAACTCTTGTGTGACTTTAGTTGAGATATAACCATGGTTATGGTCAACCGCACTGGATTAGAAGTGTGTGTCAAAAGTGTGTGTTAGTGACCTCTGTTAGTCAAAGTCATGCTGCCCTAACAGAAAGACAAAACACAGATAAAAGTCGGCCCACGTCCATATACTCCGAGAAGGGCTGGAGGGAGGAAGCGAGGGGGGAAGAGATGGGGAAACACGTTGCAGGCAGATAGCAGAGTCTGTGACGTCAACGAAGAAGAGGGTGAGAGATAGGAAACACCTCTCATCTGACCCTGATCTCTAACTCATGTCATTCAGTCGCCACGTCAACAGGCGGGGATGCCTGTCGACGTGCACCTGTGAAAATGCAGCTATTTTCAACCTGCGTGTACACACTGTCACGTACTGATGTACCACACATATTCAGGTACTATCTATTCTGCAAGAATTTATGATCATAGATGCATTCATTTGGAAATTCTGCTGGTCATGATTTTTGTTTTTACAACAAATAACACATGAATCTACTCATACCACTGAGTTATATGTGTTACCAGTTTATTGGATACACCTGTATTATCTGATGCAATTCAATGAAACAGCTCTAATATTATTTCTGTAGTCAAATCTTGTAAATCTTATGTTGTATAATTTTGTGGACACTATGTTCCGGCCATAGTTAGTGGTGTTATTGTGTTGGTCTGCATTATATTCAAACATGGTCTTAATGTCTAAAAGGGACAGAAATATCATAGAAAACTGATTAATTGAAATAAACCTGATTTCTTTATATTAGTTTTTACTTTCAGATAACTATACTGAGGAAAGTAATCATCTCCCCATCATTCACTCATTCACCACTCCCTATAATAGATTCAATACTTCAATAGCTCACTTGCTGGCAATAAATCAGACTTTGGACATGTACAGGACGGAGTCTTTTTTTCATTGTTATTTTTAAAAGAAATATCCTGTAAAAGGGTTTCCTGGTTCCTTCCTGCTACCTGCATAAAATGAACACTCAACTCTTAATCTCCCATTCGTAATCCCCTTATCTGTGTGTATTATACCTTGGTGGAGACCTGCAAGTAGACTGAGGAGATATGGTCTGGTTCATCTCTGGTTCAAATTCAGTGGGTGTGAATTTTTTTTTTCATTGGGTTATAACACTGCATTTTAAATACACTTTGTATCCATCCGACGTCCGGTGGTCTCAGGCTGCTGGCTTAACATAACTCCTGGTGCACATGTGCGAGAGACAGAGTTTGTGTGTAGTATGCATTATAATAAAAGCACCATTGTAATTTTCAAATATTCAAAGTAATACTTAAAAGTGACATATTGACCATTGATTGGGGGATGATGTTTAAATTATAGTGTCCTCAACTGCTGCAGCATAAATTACAGCATTTAATATTTACTCATAAAATAAGCTTTTTTGATTTTATTTAAATCAGGTCAGTTTTGTGCCACATTCTGTATTGATCCTTTGCTTTTCATACCATCCATTACCAGCCTCTCTCTGTGTTCTCATCAGATTCCACAATATGGACAGTCCTCTCTCATGAATCAATATTTTTCGACATTGACAAGGATGTAATGGACAGATTCTCCATTAAGGCACAAACACTCAGGAGGAACATGGACTTCTTAAGCGATCATTAAAATGCACATGGAGGTCTAATGGGAACCATGAAGTGCTGAGCCAGATAGCAACAACAGGTCTGCCAACACTGACAGTTTGTGTTTTCCCGTTTTTGCATGAAGTCCATGAACAGACTCAGCACTGATGGCCATGAACCAAAGGTCATTCCACTGTGGCAAAGCTGCAAAGCCTCTGAATTAAACAGATAAAACAAATCCATCAAATCGACCTCAACCTGCGTTCTGTCAAATTCTCAGTGCTGACCAACAAATAAGAAGCAAAGTGAAGGTGCTAGAAACCACATGAGGGGTTATTCAGCATCTGCACAGTCCTATACAAATTACAAGCCGCCGTGTCACAGTAAACCTCTATGCTTTACAACTACATTAAAACAGTTTTCACAACAAGATACAAAAACACTCCAGAGACCCTCACATCATCTGTCAGGCAGCTGTGAGCAAACCTCCGCACCTGGCCAAGACATGTTCAAAAGAGAGCCAAGCCAGGAAGGCCTGCGAGGGGACCCAAAAGGAGGCGGAGGATTGGGTCGGCTTACACAGCCAGAGCAAAATGTGCTGCATACTGGGCCTGACACTCAAAGCAGGAATGCTTTCAAACACTCAAAAGGGACAGAAAGAAAGAAGGGGGGAAAAAAGAGAGGGAGGGAGAAAGGAGAAGAGGAGAAAGAGGAGGAATGAGAGTAGAGGGGATACGTGCCTCACTCTGAAAAACTGTTCTGGTTCTAATTTACACATCTATGACCACAGCCCAGAATGAGCTCACTGTGAGAAGAGAACAACAACAATGACCAAAAGCAAGAAATAAAAAAGCAACGATCTGCCTTAAAGCACTTTAAAGTGATTAAAGGCAGAGCACAAAGAAAAGAGGGCCGGGGATATTGGTCGTGTCATATTGCTAAACATCTGTTGATCAATACAGTGTCAAACTACAAACTAGGCTAAAATGCACGGCCATGAGGATAGGAAATTGACAAATGGGGGTGAGGGCAGTAATACTGGGGTGAGAGAAAAGTGGAGAGATGGAGCCAAGAGAGATGCGGCAAGGGTTTCTCCATGGAGAACAGCAGACGGAGGCGATTAGCGGTGGTTCTGGAATGTGAGGGTCAGAGATCTGGGCTCTGCTGGGACCCGCTCTGTAAACACGACCCCGCCTCATCCAGCAGAATACCCCCACCACACATTCACATACACATAAAAACCACACTTGGATGCAAACAAACCAAATCCATGGCCACATAGACTAACAGACAACCAAACAAACCACAAAAACCCCACCAGTGCCTGAAAAAAAACACTAAACCAACCTATAATAACCAAATAAACCACGCTAGACCCAGCAAACCACATAAAATCAAACAGTCCTAAAGACATGCATTCAGGCAAACATTCATGCTGTGGGACAAACAGGCCATGCATCCTCATAGATTAGCATGACACCCAGCCTAAAGCTATGTCAGAGCCACAGTAATGGCCATCTGTTTCATTGGACCCAATAATATTTGACTGTACAGGCTTTGTTCTACATTTGCCCTTTGATAGAGCTGGAGGAAAGACAATTAGTGACCTGTCAACACAGGTCCATCTGGCCTGCAGTTTAGGACTAGGCTGAGCCTGGGCTGTAGCCCAGCTTACTGCTGCAACCTTCAGGGGTGGTCCACCCTCGCTGGGCCCCTCACCAGCTTGCATGTGCCAACGTTTCCCAACTAAATGTTAAGCTGCTTGTTTGCCTTGAAGTCAACCTTGCAAAAAAAATAATAAGCTAGTGAACTGAAATGGGAAGTGTCATAATTTAAATGTTTGTAAGCGTGGTAATCCCTGGTAATGACATTACAAGAAGCAGTGTAATGACCTGTCTAACATGCTGATAAACAGCAGTTATGCATTTGGGCTGGGTGGGCTTGTACAATTATTTGTGCAACAATGACTTGAACTGCACAAAGCTGTCTCAAAGCTAGCCTTGATCTGTTCTTTCATCTTATCACTATTCAATTTGAGTCAGGTACTTTAAGTCAAAGCCAAGTCTATTATGCTTCACCTGATATAAAAAAAAAAAAAAAGGTCTTTGTTAAAGAGGCAGTCAGAGAAGAGCCTGTATGCATCACAACACCAGTGCAAGCACACAAAAGAGCAGAGACATACACACAGACTTTTGAAAGTACACAGCGGGGCAGTTGACACTTTAACAAGAGATGATGTAATTCACACCAAGGCTGTACTATGATTACTAAATCACAAACTTTCACAAACTCAATTAAAGGGCTGCATGTATTCTGTGTGACTGTCTTATCAGGTGGTTTCTCCTGTTCTTCCTTGGTGGGCTGAGCCAGGTAGTGGAGAGTTTGGATGAGGGTGTGTGGCAGCCCCCTGTCCTGACACATGCCTATTTCTTTTTATAATTGGCTGGATTGTTCCTAGAGACTGATCTGTTTTGTCTGCCCTGATAGTAGCACAAAGAGACTAATCAGTGAAGAACAAAGAGGGACTGAGGAGCCACAGCCCTCCTGGATCGGGGCTATCTGTTTTCATCAGTATTTGCTGCAGCTGGACTCCACGCAATATCTTTTAGAAGATACCCACTGCTTTATTTATCTTTCCACAGATGCGTCATTACCAACAACCCATAACAATGATCCTATTTTTTAAGGCGTGTGGACTATTTATCTCATATATTATGACTTCCAAAAAGGCCTACTGAAACACCTTGCTTGCGAAAAATGCTAATATTTAAGTGCCTGTAAACGCATATAATCTAAATGAGAGAGAGGCAGTAGTTCCATCTCTCTTAATGTTGCCTCACCTTCTACCAGCCCAACAGGAGAGGTCTTGCTTACCCTTACCACTGTTACTATTACCGCTGGCTGGTGCAGACATGCTTCCCGCAGCTGCTTCTGTTCTCTCCACACTTCACTGACCTGCTTCCTGGAGCCCGGCTCTGGAGTTCAGGGCATGAGTGGTGAGGCCTGAAGTGGGCTGTCTGTCTGCCTGTCTGATTCAGCAAAAACATAAAGGACCTGCCACTGTGGTATGTACCTTGGAAACTTTAAAGGAGCTCTCTGGTGGGTTTCAGAGTATGAAGGTAAGGGTGTGCACAGTGAGGTGAAGTCTGACTGTCTGTAATGTGAGAAGGACACAGAGCTGTGGTTGAGACTGCAGGGGAGACATTTGGCATAGTGTGCCCTGATTGTGGTAGCATGTATGGAAAGATTTGATGGCTGTTTTGTCAGTGTGTTTTAGTTTGCAGGGAAACGTGCAGTTGGAACAACTTCTGAGTGGAGCTTGAGAGGGCGAAGGAAGTGAAGGCTCCAGCAGGTGAGATGTGACACACTGATAAAACGATACTCGATGATTGGTAACCACATCATGGTGCCATGGAAGGCTGTCTATCTCCATATGCGGATGCGGAAGGAGACAGATGAGGATGAGCCATTAGTTCTGCTAGAGGCTGCATTCTGACTCAGGTAGATCCTTTGATGGTAAGACACTCCAAATCCATACTAGCTAATGAGCACTAAGGATTAGAGCGCTACACACATCTTTATTCAGTCATTACGGCTAATACCTATGGACCACCCTGGTACTTATGGAACCTTCATCGAGGAGAAGATTGCAGCTGCCTCATTAAAAGTACATTTAAAGCTATTTGCTGTCTGATTCTTTCCGATCCTTCTCTGAGTACTACTTCCTCAGCAGGACATAAACAGACAGCTGAGGATAAGATCCTTCAGGCGCCCCTGGGTCTGACCTCTGCCCCCTACTGTAGATCCTAAACCCCTTCTTCCCCCCCAGGGACTGTTCCCTCATTCAGGCTATCACTTGCCCCTCAGCCCCCAGGAAACTGAGACATTTCTGAGGCTTGAGCTGGCTCTGGAGTGTTAATGGATGGGGGAAGACGTATTGACAGTGAAGTACAGTGAATGCGCCCATGCTGCCTGTCTGAGGGAGGGTGCAGATCAGCTAATGGATTCCTGAACCTCTGCGGTGCTGTCAAATGAGAAGTTGATGCATTAATGCACTAACGAGGGAGAGTCAGCGAAATCACTTCTTCCACTGGCTAATGATTTGACTGAGCCACTTTTAATGGCTCTCCATCTGTCAGCCACAGAGTGACGCCAATGTGTTCCATAACTTCAGAGTGTGTTTGATCAGAGCCGAAGACGCACAAGCAAAACAGGACCGGCTAATTTGTCAACAAACAACACGCGCATAGCAGCTGTAGTACGGTGTCTTTGCCCGCGGCCACAATGACGCACACACACTTTAACACCCACACCCACACATTTACTCTAAAGCATGCACACACACATAAATACAAACAGCTCACAATTTAATATTCCTGGCCCTACACACACTGACATGCTGTGACGTGTTGACTTCGTACTGTTTCACTCACTAGGCAGCTTTCTCTGCCAAAACAGGAATCCTCGAGCATAAACCCGCCACCCGCCCAAAAAACACATAAAGCACACGCAATCACACACCTGACTTCACAAATGGAACATCATCAGTCCAAAAATAGAGTTTGTCTGCAGAAAAGAGAAGGAAAAATAGAGGGAAGAAAGGCAGCAATAAACTGGAAAAAGGGAGCTCCGATCACTCAGGAAGATAACAGTGCTCTTGTCCTGGCATGCTGCTTCACGTCTAGAACAAAAACGCACACTTACACACGAGGGTGATTAACTGATTTCAGCTTTCTCTTTTTAGTATCCAAAAACCAGTTCTGTTATAAGATTACTACTTAATGAACTTACTTTACCTCTATAATTTATCAACACTGTGAATCATTTCTCACTTTTATATTATTTAGACCCAAGCTAAAATCTTCTGTAAATGATCTTGTGAAAATGAGGCTATTTTACAACTTGCATCTAGAAGAAGGTCAAGCCTAGTGGCAATGATAATGGCCCTCTAAGCTGTATAAGGTAATAGTGGGTTTTCAAGAGCCACTTTCAATCATTTCCCAATTACTCTTAAGGGAGTCAATAACTGGCTTTTATTGGGGTGATGACAGAGTAAGGACCACCTGTACGGGAGGGAAACAGAAGTGCAAGCTGGGGGAGGCCTGTCCCTGCACGCTCAGCAGATATGACAAACACCCGACACCTCCTGACCCGTGGGTGGCTGGACTCTAGATCTTAGATGGAGCCATGGGGCGAAGATCCTGTCAGCCCTTTCTTGGTCAAACTCCTACAGCCTTACCATGAATGCCTGAACACACTTCAACACACAAGCAAACACTTGAACAGATTCAGGCATTTTACAAGGAACTTACTGACACTGAGCTGAACCAGAACAATCCATCTCTGTGAACCATTTATCATGTGCATGTCAGAACAGCCCCACAAACAACGCTGCCTTATTACCGAAGTGCAACGATTTTAGACAAGCCTGGTGCTGAAAAGAGTATGATCAGCTCCTCACTTAACTTTCTCAATATCCAAGCATTCCACAGACAGATTAAAGTCAACTCATAATGACACAGCATACATTATATGTCAAAAATTTTAAAGTGAGGTAAATACTGAGCCTGTGAAAACCCCAGAGCATTGTAGACTCCCTCTTGAGCTGATAACATAATGAGGATGAGATGCTTCAGGGCAAAATTCCACAGTTACAGTAATCAATGAGCCCCTTCACAGGATGAATTATGCTGGCGGGTCAACCGTCTGAGGGAATATGACGATGGCATTTTTTAAGGGAAAATTGCGTTAGTCAAGATAAGAGCATTTTGCAAGATAAAGGACCCAATTCAATTCTAATTAGTCATGGCATTCATGGCTCAATGCCTGCAGATGAGCCAAGGTTAGGCTGATATCTGACACAGTGATTAGCTGGACAAAGAAGAGACAGGATGTAGACAGTCAGACTACAGCTAATAGGCTCTATATTAGCAAGTGTAGGTATAACAATATGTTATGTACTGTATCATTCATAACATGCTGTCATTTCAATACATGTAGTATATTAAGCAATCCACAACATGGATTCTTCAGTAGACAGTGTTGAAGTTGTTGATGTGAGATGATTTTTTTGGCAGCGCATCTGGTTGTTTTTGATAACACTGTAAATCACTTTTTCCTACTGAGAAACTGGACTAAATGGGTCAGGAAAAAATCCATTGCTTCATCCTAAACTCTAAAACCACAGCCTATACTTTCATTATCTTGAAGGTTGTAATTAATCAAAGCAGAAAAAGGTTCTTGGACACTTTTTGCTGTACTGGTATCAGAAACATATTAATGAATCAAATCACACCACATGTTTGTGCTCCACCCCTGGCACCATGTATTTCACACACTGGTCTCAGGCATTAGAATAAATGACTCTCTTTATCCTCTTAGCTGTATCCAGCTTGAGGCTCAGTGACTCAGCCTCAGTGTTGTAATCAAGTCAGAGGGGAGATCAGAGAGGTCAGCGTTTGCAGTTTTCATAGAAATCAAGTGGTTTGTTCAGTGTACAAGACCATTTCCTCCACCGTGCTGACAATGTTTGGTCAAGAGCCACTTTCTAAACACAGAACAAAGCTGCTGACAAGTGTTTGGAATAAACAGCTAATAGCATACCTGCAGGGGAGAAGAATAACACGGCATTGAGACTAACTGCCTAACAATGTCATTTTGTCTGCCGGGCCTCTTCATAGGCTTTAACTGCCAACCGACCTGTCAGTCTGCCTAGACGGGTTCCGCCTCTCTTGTGTTTGCAGCCGGTCCGGATAACCACTCACTCACAAACACTGATGTTCCCTACCCTGCGGTAGTCATGTGAGATGACGACACGAAACTTCAAATTGAACATGAAATTAGATTTTGTATCACTCAACAAAATGCAAATACATCAGTTCGGTACAGCGGGTCCAAGAGTGAAATTTGGTACCTCCAGCACACTCACAAGACTGAACAGAGTTGGAGAGTAACTTAGTGTATTCTCTAGTCCAAGTACAATTCTTGCCACTTTGCTGGAGCAATCCCATTTAGAATAGGAACTTTTTGTTTCCTACATTTCTTTGACAGCTGTAAACACTTAAATCTTAGCAGATTAGCATAGAATAATCTTCTAAAATATGCTGCATTTTTGTAGTTTAAACAATTTAAAAACAAACAAATCTGCTCTTCTTAGTGCAAGGTGGACAAACTATATCATTAAAATACAACCTACATGTTGATACATAAATAAATAAAGATGCTGCCAAGAAGCCGTTATAGTACCTAAATACTTTGGGCATGGTACTGTCAATAATTCTTCATTTTTAGTTTGAAAGTCTTTTTCATTTGAGATTCTAACATTGTTTATTTTTGTGTTGCACAACTTATGAATTCCTGCCAACAAAAACTTCAGTTTTACTGATACTTCAGAAAGAATCAACTCATCCTACTCTGGTTATCAAACCTGACATAGCTATAGTTATGCAGCTTTATTTGATTGAAACTTATCACGTGGAGGTGTCTGATCTAATATTGTGGATAGCAATGGTTATGGTTAATCCAACAGAGTGTATTATCTATACATTGTTTGTCATTGTACAAATACAAAACATTTGCAAGCTTCCTTTTTTTGATTGTAAGTGAAAAAAGTTTGGGTTTTATGACTATCTTTGGGACAGACAGTGATCTTGGTTTCAACATTTTAAACTAAACACCAAAATGCAAAAACATAATAAACACTGATGGGATTAATAATAAAAAGCAATTGTTACAAGTCACGATTAGCTTTTTAAATCTTCTTATCAAGTAGAATCAGTACTTTCTATGTAATTACACAGAAACTCATTTTGACCTGGTTAGTGGCCAGAGAGTTGTTGTCCATGTGTTTCTAATTCTGCTTAGGAGAGTTGCTGGTACATTGCATTATACTACAACAATGCACATCTGATCTGAGCACGGTGACATTCAGTAATCCTGCAGTGAGAGAGGCTGACTGTAAACAGAGCTCATTTTTCGGCACAAGAACACACAAGCACGGGAATGTTTCTATCCCAATTCCCACGTTCTTCTCCCGGGAACTTTTCGGGGGGGTTACCATAGGAACAGATGAATTCCCGGGACAACTCCGGCTGCTCCTGCCAGCTGAGCCCCCACCTCCCACCCCTCCCTCCTGCCCCCACGTGCACCGAGGGGACCGAGCTTAAGTTTTCTTTTGAACAGTTTCCATTTGACTTCTGGAAAAATGCTTTGCAGCTTCGTTAACTTTTAAAAATCCCAATCCAGTGTGCCTCTCCCTCTCTCTCTCTCTCTCTCTCTCTCTCTCTCTCTCTCTCTCTCTCTCTCTCTCTCTCTCTCTCTCTATCTCTATCTCTCTCTCTCTCTCTCTCTCTCTCTCTCTCTTTCTCTCTCAAGCTGATGTTGACATGCATGCAAAGACAGAATCTAATAGAGGTGGTGGGTCCTTTAAAAAAAAACAAAATGTAATTACTATACAGAAGTTATGAAAAAGTGGTCTCGAGTGTATTTAAATTGGAATTAAGGGAGATTTAAGTGTAACTTAACTCCTCTCACATAATAATACTGAAAACCTTTGATTTAAAACACACTTATTCTTACCGACACATAGACATATTACATCCAAACCGACGAGCATCCTCCTCTTGGTGCAAACCGAGCTTTCCTCCTCAGGCTGGGTGAGGAAATGTTTCCCAGCGCCGTTCTCCTTCCCTTCCCCGGCTCCTCCACCGTCAGCTAACCGCAGCTGGAGCTCCGCGTCCCGGGGCAGCGTGCTGCTGTGGCTACCGCTGGAATTGAACTTCTGCATGGCTTTAACTTAATATGTTACTGGCAACTTGTTTCAAATAATAGTTGCAATATGTATGTTTCGTCGCAGCTGTAAGGTGAAGGATGAAAATGCCCCAAAATGTTCAGTCCGTCCGTCGTCAGTGCAACAAATCCATGTCAACCAAAGTTTGACAGCAGACCCTGGTCAACAGACCCGAGGTAACGCCACACGTTGTCATCAAAAAGAGAGAGTGCAGAGGACAAAAAAAGAGTGGAAGCTTTCTGGAGGAAGAAAAGGAGAAAACATAAACATCCGAGTAAACTCCACTTAATCCTTTAACTTCTCACTGTGAAATTGTTGTAGTGTACTCTCTGAACAGACCAGCCTTCACATCTGTGTCAAACACGCATGAATGGTTTGGTTCAAGCTTTCGAAGTAAAGCCCTCCTTGAGGAATGTTCCCCTATCCACGGCTGCTCAGGTAGCTGTGAAACATTTACTTTGGTTGAAAAATCAGCTTGTTTCCGGTGGTATTCTGTGTCAATTGACGCAGCTCTGAGGGGGGAAAAAACCTCCGCGGTTAAAAAAAAAAAAGAGCAACAAAATCGATGTGTACCGATCAGACTGGAGCTCACAACATGTTGGATTCACCTGACCTGCCAGCTGTATAATGACTGGTCCTCTTGGCTCACATGTCTCCTGTGCCATTTACTGTCCTGCCCAGAGTCCCGTACACACATCCTGTTCTCCTCTGCACTAACTCAGTATTACTTTTACTTATTCTTTTCGTAAGGAAATCTGTTTTCGTTTGCACAAACTCATTTCATTTAATTGTGTCAGAGGCCTGCTCTAAACTCGAGAGAAAAATTAGTTTTATTGTTGATGAAGTAAAAAAATATATATATATATTATTATATAATATTATATTATAATTTTTTCCACAATCTCAACTGCTGTTTGGCTGACTGCCAAGATAGATAGACGTACATACATACATACATACATACATACATACATACATACATACATACATACATACATACATACATATAGTATACATTCATAAATGCATACAGTATTTTATATACATGCATGGAGTATATACATATTAATATAGTATACATACATATTGGCCTATACAGTACACATACACACAACGTACATACATACAAATATACACACATACGTATGTACGTACATACATACATACAGTATATTGTAAACATACAGTATATATATACATACAGTATGCATACATAGGCCTATAGTACAGTACACACACATATACATATACATACATACATACATACATACATACATACATACATACATACATACATACATACATACATACATACATACATACATACGTAGTAGTAAGTAAGCTCAATACACAATCAGAACACATTCATCATTCAAGCTTCTGTAGGAAAATACTATACCTTATGATAATTTGATAACAGCTTATGAAATACACAAATCGCATTACTTCAGTCAGTCATTTGATCCCTCAGTGATCACCTCTTGGTTAGTCATGATTTGCTCACTGAGTGTGGATTGTGGGTCGGAGGTTTCCTGCCATCTGGTGTAAAGACTGAGGCACAGCTGCTTCATCTCTTCTCAAATGTTTCTCTCCCATTTGAGACTGTTCAAGAGTTTGGCTTTTGTCATTTCACATTAATGCAACGAACAATTATTTTCATTATCAATTATGACAATGAAGATTATTTTCTTAATTACTTTTTTGGTCTGTTAGTTGCAATTTACATTAAATTGCTTGTTTTTTCACGGTAACAGCCCAAAACTCAAATAATCAAACCATAAAAGATAATGAAGACCGTCAAATAATTCACATTTGAGGAGCTGGAACAAGTGAATTTTAGCTTTAAAAGTTACTTAAAGGATGAATGATTCATCGTTTATCATAATTGTATTGCAGATTAATTTGCTTTAATCGACTTACCATTTCAGCTGTAAATGTATTCTCACTGAATTACATTCAATAATGCTTTTTGCATAAACCACTTCAATAGTTGTTCTGGATTTTACCTAAAATGAATAGGGTGAAAAAAGGAAATTAGACTGTTTATACTCTGGAAGTATAAGGGTAGTTTGAAAATGGAAATGGAAATGGAAAAAGAAAACATTGTTTATTAGAAAATTGAAAACTGAACATGACCTTTTTTTAAAAATACATTTTATTTATATATTGAAACCTCATATTACAAATCACAAATTTGCCTCAAGGGGCTTTACAGTCTGCACAGTATACGACACACTGTCTTTAAAATATAAATATAAAGTACCTTTTTTCTCATTGTTTTCTATCTCTAATTTCCTTCTCCATCTTTCATTTGAATTTAATGAGCTGTATAGAAATGAGAGGTTGTGTGGCTCCCATAAGGCAAAACCTCAAAGTCATTGATGTTGTTAGATAATGAGTTTCTAACCGGAAGTCTCACTTTTTCTCGTTCTCTAAAACTCCACAAGTCCATTTTTTCTTGCAGAGTTTATACTGTAATGCCTCACACTAATCTGCCAGTAAAAAAGTCAAATTCTGGTTTTAAACAAACTTTTAGAAAAGCTGGTAAGCCCTTGTGCAAAAATGCATGCAGCTAAGTCACAGTAATTCCTTTTTGGCAGTGCTGTTTTTTTCAGATTTCTAATTAACACAAAGACTAAATGAAAGTGACAGACGAAAAAGAGGATCAAGTGAAGTAATTTTTTCATTTTCTCATCCTCATCTGCAGCTTTTAGACACGCCATACTCAATTTACAACAGATGACATAGTGGTCCACATATTAATCAGAAATACACACCATTTGTATATATCATTATGATCTTTGTAAACATATTTTCACAACAGCTGCTCTTAGCTGTGGCTTGTCTTCTCTCATTGATGTGATTAAGGAACATACTGTTACATTTACTGCATGTCAATATAACACAAAAAGTACATTTGAATTAGATTCATACTTTAACATATTCTCTTCTTTAAGCCACACTGGGTTGTGCATTATTGATTCACATCCACTAGATGGCTGTAAATCATCATTTAATTGCTATAAAATCGGAGGAAGTCAATGTACTGTCCTGTATATTAACAGTATGAGGAGAGTATCTAAAATGGCTGGACTCACAATGATTCCCTCTCTATTGATACAATTTGGTACGATTGATTTTATATTGTGTATTAAAGGATATCAGATTAAGCCCTTTAACATATAATGTAGTAATATTTTCTGTGAATATCACCACTGTTGCTGTGTTTTGTTTAGTACATGCATTGCAGTCTCTGACAATTTACAATCCTACTACTCTTCAGTGGAAAATCATTCAAAGATATTAGCATGTTGTTTGTTATTGTGTTATTTGACCACGGCTATTCATTAAGGTAGCCTACAGGTATCATTTTGTCTCTTTGTACTTCTCGCTGAGTCTGATGACACATACCTGTACCAAAGTCCATCCTGTTTTGTACCCATGAAACTTTCCCCAGGAGAAGTTCATTACAAAGAAAATGAAACCACGACCATTGACCACAGTGAGAATTCAGATGCAGGTGGGATTTTTTAAGTAGTGCAAACAGTGGGCTAAAAAACTTATCTTGATATTTTGAGAGTCCCCCCACCTTATCTGATCTGTGACATTTGGGGCTTTTCTCTATCTTGCTTAGTCAGATGAGAGCTGAGATAATGATTATAATCTTTAATTAACTGCTGATTGTTTGCTTTAATCTAAACTGAAAACTGTAGATTGAACAGATAACAAAGTTTTTTGTTGTACTTAGTGCATCTTGAATAAATAAATACAACATACAGTATATCTTTTTTATATATGTATATATGAACAGTATTTGGATGGGATTACATTTTTAAAAAGACAGTAACTCCTGTGATGCAAATATTTCTCAAATATTATCACCCATGTTTATTTTTGTATGTTTTATATTTTTCATCTATATTTAGGGCCTGAGCACTAAACTGTAGGAATTATTATTATTCTCCTTCTGTCAAAACAAACCATTTTTTACAGCCTAAAAGTGCCTGAAAACTCATGAAAATTTGCACACATGCCAGACCCAGTGAAAAATGTGATATGTTATAGTTCACGGAAATGGGTGTGGCAAAATAGCTCAATAGCGCCCCTAGAAAATTACAAAAAGAGAGCCCCTTGCTCCAGATTGCCATAGACCAACGAAAGTTGGTACACATATGTATCATGACCAGACGCACATAAAAGTCTCTTGGACCCATACCCTTACTCCAACAGGAAGTCAGCCATTTTGATTCAACTTTTCAATTTTGCCGCCATATTCGCAATTTCCACGCTTTACACTTGAACAAACTCCTGCTAGAGATTTAACCCGACCTTCAAATTCAGTCAAAATCATCTTAAGACATTGGAGATGAAACGTTATTAAAAACGTTTTCCTCTGTTATACCTGGTTGCTGTGGCAATGCGTCTATATTCAATGTTTAGTCATAAAACAGGAAGTGCTGCCATAAAAAGGAAGTGCCTCACCCCTTAGAAATTTAAGAAAAATGAGTCCCTCCCTCCAAATTGAAGTAGATGAACAAAATTTGGTACACATATGGATCATGTAATGATGCACAAATGTTGCCGCCTGTTTGTTGCCATTTCCACAACACATACTTTAACAAACTCCTACAGATTTAATTTACTTCATATTCACTCACATTTGAAGATATGTTGTGGCGAGTTTCACTGTTTCAGGACAGAGATAAATTAAATGTATCTCTTCCGTTTTTGTTGTTATTGGTCATTATTAAAAGATTTTTAAATAAGAAATGGTGCAGAGAAAAACGCTGCTGGAATTTTACGTCCCACTTTGAAACCCTCGATAATTGATGGCTGAAATAATAATTTCGATTATCCTTGAATTGTCTTAATCAACTTTCACTCACACACTGTACATTACATTAGTATTTTTTAATTACTTAAAATGCTGTATCTGAATGCCGGAAGAAATAAAAGGCATAAAAAGTGGGGAAAAAAGAGGAAATAAATAGCCAAAACAGCAAGGCAATGACTTTTACTGTTTATAAGGAACTAATGTAAAAAAAAAAAAATTAAAAAAAAAAAAAGATATGTACAACAGAATCAGCACCCAAGCACTCTCCATACACTGTCATCATGAATAAGGAACTGAGTGATTAATTTTGAAATGAATTCATGTCAAAGTTCTTCCTCCTCTCCCTGGTATTGAGTCTTGTTCCTCCTTTTTTCGAGTAAGTTGTGGTAAGTAGGAGAATAGGGCCAGCCCCAAGATGCAGATACAATCGGGGCCTGCTGTATGTGCCTTGTAACATACAGACAGGGGAAAGTACCATCTGTATTCGTCTTTGTTCTATAGATACTCGTTACACGGTAGAAAACTGTCAGACATCATAACGTCCTCATCACATGCACACACTGAGCTCAGGAAGCACACTCAAAGACACACGGCTTTAGTGCACAACAGAGGAAACTCGGGACTTGTACACTTGTTAGCTCTTAACATCTTAACGTCTTTGTGCGTTTCCAAGTCTCAAGACACCCCAAAATCTGCCACTGGACTGACAATGCCACAGCCTACTCAGCATTCCCTGATCCATGTCCTGCTGCTGTGGACCACCATCCTTTCCATTATCCAAGCTGTGTTCATCGTCCTCTTCTTCACAGGTGGACATCATGGAAATCATATGCTGGTGAGACATTGTAAGATATCATCAGACTTACAGGATGTAAAATGTATAGTATCTTATAGTGTTACATGGTGAGATGCAAGCTTTACATTGTCAAATTGTACAACAGTTTTGTCACATTTGAAAGAATCAACAGAGTACAGAAAATGAATGTCAGTACTTGTGCGCTGGAACACCTGCTCGGTGCATCTGTTCTTTTTTGTGGTTTCGGTAGCACAGCTGGTGAGAATGATACCCCCACCTGTGGTCTGCAGCTGGAGACCCCTGTCATGGCTCCAGATATCGAAAGCTCTTGTACAATGTTCAGATTGCATAATCGTGTAATTCATATAGGAAATATAAGTCTAGCATTATGTTTGAGAGTTGATAGGAGAAGGCTTTTATTGGAAAATATTTTTCATACTTTTTTGATTTAGCAATGCAAAAACATTTTTTAACATATTTTACATTTCTGACTCCATCCCCAGTTTCAGAACAAGACCAATGGAGTCTCAGAGGGGACAAAGCAATTTCAAGCAAACAACCCAGTAAGAAAATCTCAGTTACAGATTATGTTTTTCTCCTGTTCACCTCAGTGTGTTGTGCTGTATTATATATTTTCACAATGTGCATACACTTGATCTTGGTGATCAGGATGTCATGCTATTTTATAGTAGATTTTTATGTTTCTGCTCTATGAAATTTCAATCCCAGTATTCCAGATTATCCTCTAGCAGGCAAATCTATCTCAAATTGCTTCCATTTCTTCTGAGTTACTATGTCAGACAGTCTAACCGCCCTCGTAACTTCTTGGAGGAAGCACAGTGACGTCATTCACATTCGGGGAAATGCCACTAAACTAAGCTGTTGTTTCTTCATTTTCCTTCTGAACATGTGAACAATTTATTCTGCTCTCACTTTTAAGTGTTAGTCTCATCAGCACAATTTAAAAAACAAAACTTTTAAGTAGTTGGCTTGTGTGTCAGTGTTTGAAGCCATGTTTGCAACATATTGTTAATATTGTATAGTGTATGTTAATATTTTCATTAATATTTCTCTTCCCTTCTCAACAGCTCCCTTCTGAATACAAGCAAGGCAAAATGCTTTCTTTTAGGAGTACTGAAGGTAAAGCTGTCTTATAGTATTTTCATTCAGCGTGAATGCAAGAATTTGTAAGCAATGCTGCTGATACACATGATATATACAATCTTCTGATCAGATCACACAACTAATAGAAGCTTTTTTGTCTCCCACAGCCAGCAGGACGGTTAAATGGATGGCAATAAGTACGGGTTTAGGCTTACTTTCAGAAAATGGAAATACTCTGGAAATAATGAAGGATGGATATTACTTCCTGACTTTTCAGGTGACTCTGAGTTCATGTACAGAAAAAATGCAAACAGTAAAACTGAATTGGAATATCAAAGTTCTCCTGCAGGGTACAATTAACAGAAACACATCATGCAGCACAGGCCTCCTCGGCAAGGTAGAGGAGCTGTCTGCTGGAGACAAGCTGGAGGTTATCATCGACCCGCCAGCAACAAAAATTAATACTTCTGAATCTCTTACTCACCTAAATGTCATCTACATGCTCAAACCTTAGTTGCAACCTAGAATAAATATATATTCTAAATCCATAGCATGTTCCAGTGCCTCATGTCCAGCTCTGTGCCCCCCCTGTTGGGGGGCCTGCATGGATGCAAAGATGGTTGAATGTACTTTGCCACATTAGCAATTCATTTATATGAGATGTGTCAGGCAGGGTGTCACAGGGCATAGATGATCGTTTACCCACAGACTGGGTAAAAATTCTTATCCCTTTAAATTATGGTCTACTAAAAAGATCCCTGACACCCTTAAACAGAAATTACATTGATTTGACGTCCAACGATTTGGTCCAGTCAAGTCAATATAGTGTAGGGGTGGTAAACTCTTGGCACCTCACAATTTGATTAAATTCCAATTCAGAGGGCTACAATTCAATTGTAAAACCATAATTGATGTACCTCAACGTATCACATCATCGTTTTTATTTATTACTGCATGGCTAACTCCCCTTTTTTTATTTAGAAAGTAATCTAAATAAATAAAAGTCTGAATGTCAACAATCAACATACATAAACAAAAATGTCTTCACATTAAAATAAGTAGCTAGACCACAATAAGTCAACAGTATAGACCTGTACTGAGGGTGGAGTGCAGCTCTTTGTTATCATGTCTCCAGCAGTGCAGAGCAGCCTCTCTGCTGCGGTATTAGCTCCACAGACATCATCGTCCAACACGCCGGACAGCTGCAGGATTTTAGAGATGAGACAGACTGAGCACTGAGTTCATTTCTTCACCTCAGAGTTTATGTTGTTTCATGCTGCAGTGTGTGTTGGTCAGCTGCTCTGTTAGCTGCACCACTAATGTTAGCTGAGTGACAGCGTTCAAAGCTCACAGTAAACTTCACAATACAAATTCATTATATAAGTATTCAATCAAAAAATGCTGCAGTCGCTTCTTTTTTAAGATGAACTACAGATGAACTCTCGCGTGTGAGCCCTATAAGACTGTCCGGCTGCTGCGATGCCCTCACTGTTTGGTTCCGCCTTTGTCGTCCATAAACATCAAGTTATAAACTAGTGTTTAAATAATCGATCCTTGACTTGTGTTAATCGATGCAGAGTCGTCCACGTCCGCATCGCGATGCATCGTATAATCGAGAAATGTCCCCACCCCTAATATAGTGTATAGCAACTTCCGGATTGGTCTAAAATTGATGTCATCACTACAAATCTGTTTCTTTCCGGCTTTGTTTGAGGGGAAACTTTTTCAAATTTTCATTTTCAAAAATGAAACACAGCTGTGTAATGCTATAGAAACAATGTTAAGTATATTAAACCCCGGTGGATTTCCCCTTGTATGCCTTGTATAAATGGTTAGTCTCCTGCTGATGAGCAGGTTGGCACCCAGCATGCTAGCCCCTGCCATCAGTGTATGAATGTATATGAATGGGTGAATGAGACATGTAATGTAAAAGCGCTTTGAGTGGTCATAACTACTAGAAAAGCGCTATATAAGTACAGTGTATTTACCATTTGTGTGTATGGATTAGGAAAAATCCTGTGATCAAGGAGGTAATTTTTAGTCAGTGAAGCTGGTATTCAAACTGATATTACTTGACTGTTTCAATTATATTTCCTTGTTTGAGTCTCTTATATTCTAAATGTGTAACATAGGTAACTGCAAGAATGTGTTACTTTGCAAGAATGTGTAACTCTGAACTGCCTCATATATTCGCAAAAAAACCTAATGTTTTCAGCCACACTGCTATTTTTCACTTATGCTATTTTCTGTTTTAATTCTTTGAATGTTTGAACTGTATGAATGATATTTATGTTGTATTTATTTATTCCTTGATTGCAAAAATATACAGTTTGCAGTTATACAGTACACAGTTTTTAAGAAAAAAATCCACTGTCAGCTCAGCTAATAACCAATGAATGTATGTCCCTGTGTGACAGTATGTGTCACTGTGTGACACATATTGTCAAGTGAGTCACTGGAATGAACAGTATTTTTTATTTACTATTATAACAATCTGTGGCTAATATTGTAGGCTACAAATTGGACACATTGGTCTGTGAGTGTTTAAGAAAAAGTACAAAAATAAAATAAAATATTTATTTTTTTTCAGAACTCTTTGTTTATTTTAACAAACTGCAACGATTTTAAGAAATTAACTACACTCGCTTATCAAGTAAGAACAAGAACCACAATCCCATACATTTGTTTTCATAATCTAAATGTAAAATGAAAAGTGAAATGATGTGACATAAGTTATTGCCTTCACTACTTACTTACAGTATCACACATGATGACACACAAAGTCACGAGTCCTGGTGGTTTATGCGGAAAGTTTCATGTAAGGAGATATTTGGTTTCCTCAGTGATCTTCAGTTGTTTCAATTAACAGAGGAACTGCTCACACTCTTGATGATGTTGGCACATTTGTGTGATCGTACAATCAACAAAGTCGTTATACTTGTTCTGTAACCTGTAAACCCGTTGTCATAAAAGAAGCAACACTGTTATCATTAAAAACTATATTTTCTTCACACTGTTCTTTGTCTCTGATGTGTTTAAAAGCCTGAATATAGACGATAACAGAGCAGATGAATGGAGTGATGAATTTGTGCTTTTGATCGTGAGTCAGTCACGAGACCCCAAATATAAAGTGAAAGTGAGAGGTTAAAAGTTAACAGTGGGTCCCCACAGCTAATGCATCAGTAATAGAAAGACAAAGCGGGACCCTCCCTACTCTATGCTGTCGAAGAATATGCCCTCCAGACTCCAACAAAGCCAAATCTCTTTTTTTTTACCTGCATCTTACACAGTCATCAAACATCATATTAACCGACCTACATCACAACAACGGAGATACAGTACACAAATGTCGTCGGAACAAACATTAGTCATCACAGCCAAGACACAGTTTTTCCACGTTACTGAGGCTTCATCTGAAAAGTCTTTTCCAAACCTCAGCCGCAGAGTCCCATATCTGTTACCACTCTCTGTATTAGCTGTTAACACCACAGCTTTCGATTGCACTGAGTAGAGGTCCACGATGTATGAATTGAAATGCAGATACCAGTTGCCACCCACTCTGTCTCATTTATTAGAGGCACCAGCATGGGTTGGTTTGTTCCTACATTTGCTTTCCACTGCCCGATGTCAAGGCAGGCGTGATAAAAACAGGAATACATTAAAAGAAATGCAGCAGCTTCTGTAAAAACCCTCATCGCCTCTTTCCATCATTTCCACTCAAATGTCAGTTTAATCGAAAGGGCAAAATCATTCAAGCCCTGCTGTTATTTTTTCAGTGACTGCTAGTTCCTGTCAATAAATAACTTCAACACATGTCACTTCCTTGAGTAAAAATAACATTTCTATCGCATGTGTGGACACAAAAGTTATGAATATATTTAGACACACTGTATTTTCAGTGAACTCTATAGTAAAGTGCTTGATAAGTTTAATGTCAGCACTGCATTCTCTACCTGCTCTTGAAGCTGACACAAGGGGACAGTATTTAGCTGTGGACTGTGTTCTGTGTACCATGACCATCTCTTTCAGTTTTGCTTTGACAAACAAGAAAAAAGAAGAAAGAAAAGTTGCTCTAGGCCTCATATGTTGCTTCTTTGAAGAACAATGTGTGTTGTACTATTAAAAAAAAAAAAAAAACTGTGACTACAGCTCCATAGATTGATATCTGAAAATACAGCTTTATCAATGGAAAATACTAGTTTCTTGTATGGAAGTGTGAATAATTTGTTTGCGATCATAGGCAATTATAGAGTACGCTCGTCCCACACAATTTCTATGTAAAAGTCATGTCTAGACCAAGGTTTAATGATGAGAGAAAAAATGAACAGTGTGAAACCCAACCACACAGCTGATAAGCTTCCCTTCCTTTGTTACAATCTCTCACACCTTACAGGTCAGCCAGCGTTGGAAGATAATGACTCACACATGCATCGAGAAGCTGTCATGAAATTACAAGGAGATGTTATAAAACGTCTGAGCTAAGGACACCTGTGAGTTGACAGATAATGCATTACTTTTTGCATTTAGACCATACCCTAGACTGTAATTACATTCTCAGTTCAGAGTGTTTTACCTACTGGAACAAAACTCATAGTACATTCCTGAGGAAAAAATAATTTGAGGTTCACTTTTAACCTACACTCCCACCTGCACAGTCCTGTAAAAGTGCATTTTTATCAGCCGCTACTCTCCGGGTCTGGGGTTGGAAAGTGAGTCAGGCAACCTGTTGCTGACAACCACCACCCCCCACACTCCTCCCCTCTCTCCCCATCGGCCCCAACTACCACTTCCTCCTCAGTTTACAAATATACAACTCTGTGGGTGTTTTCAAGAGCTGCTTCTTCGAACAGACACAGATGAAAGGAAAGCGTCACAATTACTGCAGTGAAAAAAAAGTGTCTTTGCTTGTATAGGTCATGTTAGCATGCTTGTTGCTATGGTGATGGGTTGATAATGCCCATCTACAGATACAATATAGCATAACAGCAAATATGTATTCTGATCTGAACGTGTGAAATACACATATTAAACATGCTGTCCTTCCAAACCCTCAAGAGAAGTTCATTTGTCGTAAAAGTTATGGTGATGTACTCTAAAACCAGTATCCCAGAATGACGTATGAACACATCTTGTTGACATAATGACACTGTAATGTTATGTGTCACTGTGGTATTAGCTTTTTTTTTTTTTTTTTTAACCTTTCTCTGCGTGTGTCGTGTGGTTGCACTAGGTAAATGAAGCATGTACTGCTACTGTTAATGAGACCACTCCGCAGACTACAATGTGGCCACATCTCATGCAACAGGAAGTACATATTAGGAGTTAATTTCACTTGAGAAAACCAACAACATCTATATCATTAGATTTTTATTTTATTCTTTTATATGTATTATTGCACATAGACAGCAGAATTAAAGCAATAGTATAATTCAGACATGAATAAATAGTTTTCAATATGTGTTACAGAAAGATGAAATTTGTAAGAATACAGCTCATGTTTTAAATTGTATCATGAATATAATGCGTATGATTAAACTCAGCACAAATATAAAAATCTAACTAAGCAGTGTGTCAAAGTTATCTTCGAAATATCCCTCCATGATGTGTCATTTTGTAACATACAGAAGATTAAGTGTAAAATAAGTACATAAAATAGCATATAAAAAGTCCCTGATGTGAAAATGAATTTTGTTACACTCTCAAACACAGTCTAGAAACTGAAGAATCAGTCCTGACCTTCTACTTTCTGGTTGCGAATCTGGATTTTCATTAGTTCTCAAAAAAGATGCTCTTACTCCAATTTTTCAAGATTCCTGCTGAAATCTTAATATGATGTTCATATCATATATGCACCAAAGAAATTCTCAGTGGATTTGTGTCGCATAACTTTTGCGGTGTCGCTCACTTCTACAAAAATGGCATCACCCTTCTCAAGGTAGAACACTCCCCCCAGGTAACTGTTGGATTTTATGGAAATCTTGTGATTTTCTGAATATTTCCTGGACTGCAGGAGGTTAATACTTTTGCCATCATACTTTTTAGTTTTCTGATTAACTAAATGGTGAAATGTGCCATTGTCTGAGAAGAAAATCTTGGAGTAGACATAGTAATACCCGTCTTTCTGGATGACAAGACTTCTGTCTTTGTAAACCATTTCATAGAGAATGGGGTCTGCAACTGTGCTCCATGCCATCATTTCTTTTGTAGATACTGCATCTTGTCCATCTGAAAAGAAAGAAAGAAAGAGAGAAGACAACACCAACAATATTAAGTCTGATCTTTTTTGTTTTTTTGTCTTCAAAAATGATAAATAAACCACAATTACCCATCCTGCACTTTGAGAATGCGCCTTCATTTTACAAACAAAAGCTACAACAGTGTATTTTGATTTATTTTCCGCCTTGGTAATACATTTAACACTATAGTATTAGATGGGACATTGGTGTTACTCTCACCTGTCAGATGTGCAACTGGTTTGGAAGGAAGAAAGACAGGATTGCTCGATTTGGTGGGGGTAACATCTTGTTCTGTGTGACGACCAGACATACGCAAGTCTTTAATGTGGATACAGTAACTGAAAATATTGGTTTAAAATTAAGTACAAAAGTGCTGACATATACCTGCAATGCTCTTAGAGGATGTTGCTGACCCGGTGTTCTGTAACGGAAATAAAAACAGTTTACCTCGCAGTCGTGTTTGTTTGCTTTTTGTTTGTGAGCATGCACATGCAGATGCAGGTGCAATTACCACTGGTGGATATGCAAGCTGAGAAAATGAGATGTAAAAAGCTTAAATACATTTTTCTTTTTTAAACTATGATCTATACATGAGCAGATTTGAACAAAATCCCCCATATCATAAGAACTGAATAGTGTAAACCAAAAGCCTACTGTCCTACTTTGCAGTGCGAACTAGGACAGGTCTGTGCTTTTGGTAATCTGCAAAAGGTAGATCGCAATCATGCTACATGACATAGACCACTTCCTTTTCTCCACTGTCCCCTGTTTGTACAATCCCCCCCCACCCCCACCACATAGCCCCGTGACTGCTGCCATCTCACAGTACACCACAAGAGGACAGGAAACTGAGTCACAGCATCTATAGTGAGAGCTTCTGGTCATCCATCATCATAGAATATCCAGTCTAGCCCATGCCCCCTAGGGACGTCAATGGAATTCTGAGAAAATGGGCCGGACCTTAATGTACTTCTCGATCTCTACTCCCCTCTCTTCCCCATAATAGTGAAATTCTTTCCCTGTCAGCAGTTTTTGGAAGTAAAACAATCATTCATGATTCTTTTCTTTGTTACTTTTGTTCACTGATGACTCTACTTCACTAAACCTGAACAAGTTCTCACATATCAGCGTGAGTGTAAAGTAGGGGGTGTATGGGCCTGATTTTGTCTCCCATTATTCAAATGAAGTAGTTTTTTTAAAGTCACACCATGACTCCATCATGACACTATGAGAAAATCACACATTGAGTCCTCACTTTCCACTTTGGTTACAACTATGACAGTAAGTTTTCCACGAGTAGCATGTGACACAGAGAACTGTAACCCTAGTCCAAACTATGGTAGTTTCACTTGCATAATACCTTGTATTTTGTATTTCATTGATAAACCTCACAATCTTGAAATTTTACAGCTCTAAAATAACTTTCTAATCACCTTTACATGAAATGTCATGCTTATATAATATTTCGCAAAGCTTTGTTATGTGATGAGGTTTGGATTTTGACATTTGACCTTAGTTTGATTAGTAAATATTTGACTTAATCAAAGTAATTACATTTCAACATAAATATTATATTAAATAATAATATTTAAACAAATATCACATTACAAATATAAGACTCGGATGTTTAAAGGCAATCAAAGATGTTATGGAAAAACGCAGGAGAGTTCCCATTATAAATGCTTAGGCGTTAACATGTTTAAAGGAATTTTAAAGGTGTTATCAGTTTTGTATAAATAGTGACAGGACATGAGTAAGAGAAAACTCCTTAAAAGAAAAAAAAGAAGAAAAATGAAAGTGAGAATAAGCTATTAAAGCAGATGAGGCTCTTAGGAGGAAAATGAGAGTAAAAAGGGGGTTTCAAAGCAGAATCTAATGAAATGAAAAAGAAGCACTTTGCCACTCAGTTGATAAGAAATCAAGGGATGAAACTGTAAAAGGTATCATAGGCTGGTGCAGACTCAGAGATGAGGTTGATACTCACAGATTCAGGGTTGTAGAGTCGGTAGATGAAACAGGCCTCTATGATGATGCCGCACAACGCCATGCTCACCAGGATGAACAGCAGGGTCCGTGCCATACCAGCACGCCGTCCCACCTTGCTTAGCCTGGGTGGCACTGGAGGGCGAGTGGCATGGGTGTCCACCACGTACACAGAGGGATACCCACTCTCGGCCATATCAATGGTGCCCTTTCTGCCACTGAAAACAAATCAGTGTCGAAATGCCCTTCAGAAGTTGTCAAAGAGCGTTGCTTCAATAGGGTTGGAGAGATAGATGAGTGTTGAGAGATGGTGACGGTGACAGTGTGAAAACGTAGCAAAATGGGTGGGCTCTCTTGTGGTTGATTCAAGTGGTGATGCCTCAGAAAAAGATCAGACTCAGACATAGAAAATCATAAAATGTATCAGCAAAGCCCCTTTGGAGGCTTCAGAGATGCACCTACAAACATCAAAATGATATTCTACTTCATGCAAACTTTTTCCAATGCAGCTGCAGAACCTGACAATCAGTTAAAAAGCCTCAAGGTAAAAGACAAAGCAAGTGAATGCATTTAACCTCCCCTTCACACCCTCCTACTTCACTGTAATAGCAATGTTGAAATACCCCCATTCACACTTCCTCTCCGTCTTATTCTTGCTCAGTGGTTTGTCTCATTGTCTGACAAGAACCGGTACTTCAACATTAAGTTTGAGACATGATACAGTGAGGCTAAGTGGTATGTTAAGAGAACTGTTTGCACCGTCAGTTTGTTATATTAATTGCGGGTACGAATACATATTCATTCTTTTGGATCTGATCACAATTACATTTCTAAAAAAATATTCAAGAAAATACATCACCTCTGAAATTAATAGTGTGTTTGTATAATAGATGAACGTGGACATGGGGAAAAAATGGTAGCTACAGACCAGGGTTAGAAGTTATTGCTGTTGTCTTAGCAGGCGAGAACTCTTTGGAAAGAGACAACAGCTTACATGTCAAAATACAGCAGTTATTGTATTTGAAAAGTAATGAATTCTTTTTTAATACTATTTCTCACATGGATTTCTTCTGACATTTAATGGATAAGCTATTTGCATCCCTTTTGTTGACCCTAGAACGAGGAGTTTCTCAACTTGGATGATGAATGATTGAGTTGTGACAGCATGACTAGTAGACCAGATCAGTGTTAGAAGGCCCAAGGCTGAATACACTGAACTGAAAACCTGAAGAGCATCATGTGATGGTAGAAAGTTAGACCTTCATGAATAGAGGGTGGCATACTAAAGAACTACATACTACTGCTCTGTTGCTGACTTCTAAGCAGATTTTTTCCTGCAAAGATAAACTAAGAGTTATGTAACTGTTAAAAACTGTCAGTGATACAACAAGTCTCACAAATACGATCAGTTAGTGGGGGGTTTCTTATCAGGAAATGAATATATTATGGTATCAAAGTAATAATTTCATTTGCTGGGACATCTTGATAACGACTATCTAAAAAATACACATATGAGATAATAAGTGATAGCAGTTTCCTTTAATATAAAACCAGTACAAAACACATGCTTAATGCAATGCATGTTTCATGATGATTTAATGCATGATGTATTGTTAAATCCTCTTGATGATCATGTCACTATTAGTTCACTATTAGGATTGAATGGCTGTTGAATTCCAATGCCATCAAATGAGGTGGAATCTGTTTATATACGAAAGGGCATTTGAATAGACTCTTTTCTCAGAAAAATTAAGATATTTTTTTATGAAATTGGAGGTCAACAGCTGCATGTTGCTGCCTACAGAAACAGTACTAATGCTGGTAAGACATTGGATTCCTGACACAGCTGTATTTCTTTCTCACTCCAGTTCATTGTAAACTGTTGACATATGACTAAACATGTAAGTATGTTCTCATCTGATTTGTTAACTTTCCCTGTACTACATGTTTTTGTTTTTAGTACGCACACTCATCTGCTGTGCTATAAAACTCACCATCCACCCACTAGCTTGCAAATGTGACATTTAGCTTTCAATTATCTATTTGGTCTAGCTGCAACATGTAGATGCCTAATTTGGTGGTATATTATTTAGGTATGACTTAATCGAGAGTCATTAATTGGTGATTAATGACTTGGTGACAGATTAGAGGAACACGGTACAGGACTGAATGCTTGATCCCTACAGTCATCCGTTGGCTCTTTTGTGCTGTGGGGAGCATTTTGCTGGCATGGTTTGGGTCCTGCAAATCAACACAAAGTAGTTCTGAGTGATCCCCTTTATCGTATGATGAAACATTTCTATCCTGATGGGAGCGGTGTCTTCCAGGACGACACATAGGGCACAAGAGGTCACTGAATGGTTTGATGAGTATGAAAATTATGTGAATCATATACTATGTCTTTCACAGTTACCAGATCTCAACCTGTTTTAACACCTATGGGATATTTTGGACTGACATGTTAGACAGTGCTCTTCATATTCCCCCCTAACATCTTTGAGAAGAATGGTTCTTCCCTACAGTAGAGTTCACAGACTGTAGAATGAAGGCCAAGGAGCACTGAAGCTGTTCTGGCAGCACATGGTGGCCAGACACCTTACTAAGACCCTTCATGTTTGGTTTTCCTTTAATGTGTCACCCATCTGTGTGATGTAAGTCACGTATCACATAAACTCATAGTGATTTGATCATTTCTTAAAATTGAACTACATTAACTTAAGACACATTCTGCATTAATTTATGTCATAATATATCATAAGTCATACAGTAGCTGTAGGTTAAGCATTGTACCCTTATTATAAAGTATTACTGAGGCGTTTGTTTAAAAGATATTAACAAACTCATATCAAGATCATGGTCCCTTTTCTTGTCTGTCTTTAACCATAGCTCCCCCTATAGGATATAACCTGCCATGAAAAGTACAGCATGTGTTAATTAACTGTAAAAAACACAAGAAAAGAAAAGAAAGAAAAAAGTAGTAATTATAGAAAATGATTCAATCAATGCAAGTATAAGTCTAATAAAAGTATGAGAAGCAATACAAATTTAAACACAATATATAGGCTACATGCACAGTAATGTTTGAGATTTATACTTCAGGTGCACTCACACACTACATGACATGGGTGTATTGTACCTTGTCACCTATCCTGTTTTGCGTGAGGCTGCAGTCCAGACTGCGCAGCGCTATTGGTCGACACAGAAAAGTGGATCCACTCATTCAGCTTTGATCAAGGAACCAATTACTCTCAGGCGATTCTCCAACCGTCGGATTATGAGAGTAAGCAATTACAGATATACAGTAAAATTGCTTTATTGTGCATGTGTAACATAGAAAAACGTCGCTCGAAGTTGGTGAAAGTGAAATAAATGAACTATGCACTGCGTGCGGAGGATGATGAATGTTTCTGCTCAGCTCTTTTTGCTGGCATGTTATAGTCTGACTGTAGGCTTCACTTTGGCTTTGGGGCCAAAGCAGGACACGGATTTTACATTTCTATTACCTGCTGGCAGCACAGAGTGTTTTTACCAAACCACAGTGAGGAACGACATCATGGAGGTTGAGTACCAGGTAAATACAGTTTGCTCTCTCTTGTCTCTCTGGTGCTTTGACAGTGTAATGTCGTGTTGAGTTTTGGACAGTTTCATTAAAGTTTGTGAATAATGTCTAAATGAAAAACAATTGACTAGGCTTTGGACTTTGTCTTGCATGCAGAGAGATAAGAAATCCATTATCTGTTGTTGCAGAACACACCTGTCCTGTGTAAGAGGTAAAAAAAAAAACCCCACAAATTATAGAAACTGCAAAAATACATTTTAAAAGTACTGAACTTAACGCAAATACATATTTGCCAGTATTGTACTATAAAGAAAACTACTATAGCCCACTATATTAAACAGCCGGCCTGAATTTCCAAGCACACCAGTACTCAAGTCTCTAATAATGTGTTATTGTGTCATTTTATGGCCATGACCTTTGCATTATTTAATTTTCTATCATCACACCACAGTCATCAAGGCTATAAAGGGTTGTAAAGTCACAATCCTGGCTGCCCTGCTATGTCACGTGGAACAGTTGACACATAATGCTCCAAAGTTGCTGCACAGGGGTCTCATTCACCAAACTTGTATCAAACCTTTATTCAAGAGACAGTCATAAATACACTACAGTTAACCCGTAGGCTGAAGGCTGCTTCATTATGTGTAACGATACACGTGTGTGGCTGCACATTCTGACACATTTCGGGAATACTGCAGCCCATAAAACAGGCAGAAGATCATGTATAAATGAACACAGTATGAAACATTTGTGTTTATTTAAGAATGACAGGGTTGTCTTGAATGTGGGTATGCAAAAATATTGGCCTGCGGGCCAAATCTGACTTTCCAACTTAAATATTATGCCCCATAACGGAGGCTGAGGTTATACCTTTGATTTCAGCACTCCACACTTTACTTGACTTTTCATAAATCGAAAGTAGATTTAAAAAAAAAGTAAACACAAGGCTCATGTGAATCCCAATAAATAGCCTTAAATGACCTTGTAACAAGGACAGGTACATAACATAATTTGATCAAAAAATATCAGATTTTTGTCAATAAAAATAATTGGTACTTTTGCTTTACCCATAAAGCAGTAGGCCACTGTTTATTGTGTGTGTCTGTGGTTTAACAGAATATTTCTTCATGTTTACGAGTCTCATTTTCTCCATGAGTATTAACATAAGCTGCTGTCACTCTATTAGCCCTTATTTATTAATGGAAATGATGACATTTGCCTTCAGATGCAACCCTAAAACAGTTTTAAACGAACAAAAACATATTTAAAACATTTGGTTGTGTTTTAATCATGCCTGTACAACATTGCCCCCCCCCCCCAATAGTCAATGCTGAAAGAAACTGGCCCAGGGTTGGACCTAATGGTTGACCCTGGTCCAGAGGTTTGCAATTCTTGTTGAACCAATTATATGATTTAAGAAGAACACCAAACCTTGAGAAAATGAATGCATCCCTAACAGGGCTTCTGAACTCTGTCTGACCCCATCTTATGGAAAAGAGAATTTCAGATACAGATATACAGATTGTCCCATTATTATCGCTGTGGGGTGATATGTGAGCTCAGTGTACTATCAGGATTTAAATTTGAATGTCAAAGAGACTTTGCGAAGATAGTCTAATGAAATCATGAACTGTGAGCTGCAAGCCTGGAATAAAAATGTAAAGATAACTTTAGAAATGTGAGTGAGTGCTGAGTAAGTCTGTACATCCTCCCTTACTGAACTCTATCCTCGTGTTTCTCCTACAGGTGATAGCTGGGTCGGGTCTAGATGTCGGTTTTGCCCTTATTTCACCCAGCGGACACCGGCTGGCCTCTGACTTCAGGAGATCTGACGGTATCCACATGTGGGTCACCTAATTGCTTTCCAACAACTATCTCCCTTTGATGTAATGCTCAATCCCTGCAGTACTCTTTACTAGGATCAAAACCAATTAAGTAAAACTGAATCATAAACAAGCATTAAGGCAGCAGTCAATTACAGTGCATTCTGGAAAACCAGTGACCTCATTTCAGATCAGCACTTCTTTCCCCTTTCAAAAAACAGCACTATGTTCTACTTGCATGTTCCATTTTCAGCAGGAGATTCATAAAAGCAAATGCTTACACTCCGCTGTTTTTGTCAAGGGCGTTTGAAACCTCTCCTCAAAATCTGATACCTTCCTGCAGGGTGGATCCCACAGAGGATGGTGACTACCGGGTGTGTTTTGACAACAGCTTCAGTAAACTGTCAGAGAAGATGGTGTTCTTTGAGGTGATTATTAATAGACATAGTGGCACAAGAGGAGGCCGAGATGAGTGGGCAGATGCAGCGGTGCCAGAGAACTTGGTGGAGTACAGACTGGAGGACATCAGGGTGAGAAGGAAAAATAAACTCCTATTACATCTGCTTCAGATATGATTCCCCTCCAGATCTCACTTTAGTCATCTCATGCCATACTATCTGATCTCTCAACATTCTGTTTCATCTCTTCCTGTCTGCCGTTCTTTCCTTCCTCTCCCAGGCCATGATGGACCTTGTGTATGAGCGCCTGGAGAGGACTCGTCAGGTGCAGACCATGCTGAAGGCCTTTGAGGCGAGGGATCGCTACCTTTTGGAAGATAACCTGTGGCGGGTGTCCTTCTGGTCGTGCCTCAACCTACTTGTCATGCTCGCCGTCGCAGCCACTCAGATTTACACCCTGCAAAACCTCTTCCATGACACCAAGCGGGTCTGCACATAGTCATCTCAGAACTTTCATGACCTCCAAGAAGGAAAAGCAGAACCTGCGTGCAATAACACTTTCAAGATTGACACTAAAAAAGTGTGATAGGGAGTTGTACAGTTGATAGTTCTCATTTAGAAACTGACTTAACATGCAGTGTGAATTTATTCATTGCCGCTAAAATGTGCTTGCTTTGATGTTTTGTGAATATGTGAGTAATAGAACTTCCAGTCATGTTAACACCTGAAAGTAGCATTTAGGCTACCATACTGTAAAAGGAGCACACACACAAACAAACACAAGTTAAATACTTGTAGCACTGAATTTGCTGAAATCTGGCGAATGTAGAAAACCACAGCGGTTCAAACTGGAATGTTGCTTTATTTACTGTTGCTTTACAGATACTAAATGTAACATTTACATTTATTGCTCGACTATGTTTTATCAAACCAATTGCCCAAACAACCCAAAATCTAAATCAGACTTTATTGCTGAACCGTGATTAAAAAAAAAAAAAGTTTTCCCACAGTCATTACAGCAATCTCCCTTATTGATTTCTTCACCTGGAGGTTGAAAAGGCAGCACACAGTGAAGTCACACAGATGAGAAGTTGGTTTTGGTTGAATCATTCATCTCCTCACCTATATGTGAATGTGTCATGTGTTTCATTCAATTGCACTTAGCAGTAAAACCATAAATAACAAAGTAGGCTATGGATGATTTAAAATGCCTACAGAATAACAAATCAAGTAAGATGAAGTGAAATACAAAAGCATAAAAGATAATACATATGACGTGTATTGAAATTCACTTGATTTGTTATTTAGGCAGTTTAAAGCTTCTATAGTTGGCAGAAGCCATTGTGCATTTCAATCACTGCTACTATGGTTACGTACTCAAACTGAACTTCCTGAGCTGTCATTAACCTTTTTTGTGGTAAAGCATGCTCAGTGGTAACACTCCACCACCTGAAAGGTATTTTCTGTCGTCACAGAACTGAAACACATCGCAATAATAAAGCAAACATCCTTATTCTGAACAGTCTTTGTAAATCGGCACTGTATCCTGTAATGTATCCCTAAAAGTTACATCATATGTTAAATTACAATTTATGTTTAAATTCCAAACTATTACAAATTAGTTCCAACCACGCTCGGAAATATTATAAATTTTAGTATTTAGAACTATTTTTTATTACATTTACTGTTGAAAATTACTTTCAATAAAATATTTTTTTTAAAGTTTTACTGGCAGGTGGAGGCCTGTAACGGCATAAAGCTTTCTCATTTCAAGTGAATTGAAAATGAGACGTGCAATTCTTCTGTGGTACCGCTGTTATCGTGGGTTGAAGTCATTTCTTGTCCACTGCTGGCTGGTCAACGTCACCACTGGTTTCGACGGGGAGCCGGGCGCCTGTTCAGGAACAATCAACCAACGTTAATCTCTCAACGGTGTGACGTGCATTTTGACATGCAAAACTATCCAGTAATATGAACAGCAAGGGACGTTTGTGATTAGGTAATCTCCATTAGTGAGAGGGCAACAAAACATCCGCCACTTCATCAGAGGATATGTTTAGACACAAACCAGCAGGGGCTTTTTTTTAAACAACAGACTACTACACTTACACCTTGGTGAAAATGCATGTGTTGAGTGTAAAGAGCAGTGACTATTGTTTTCCTCTCTGAAACAGGAAGGCTGCCAGCAGAGGGTTGCCATAGGAACATTTGCATTGGTTTGTAGATAGTGAGGGCATTGAGGAGAGGAAAACCAGGAGTACTACATTGTGAGAGAAGAGAGAGTAGATCACACAGGACACAAAGAGACACCAACCACCAGAGACAGTCCCTTTATTGTACACAACACCTCTTTATTTACTTTCCTTTCTAAATCAGTTCATCTTGTTTATTCAAATCAATTAATTGCTACAGAGGCACTTGACAAGGGTTTGCAAAACAAAAGAAAAGAAATTTTTGCAGGTTGGTTTCCAATCCCTTCCACTAGATCAAACCAGGGGAGGGAAAGAGGAAGGGAGACAGGGTACATCCATTAGGAAGGAAAGGCATTATTGCCACAACCTAATATAATACAGGACATTTACAGTGTAGGCTTCTCAAGGGCCGGTTTGAGTGACAGGTGCCTTAAAATGACAAGGGAATTTAATCAACTTTGGCCAATCAGATGTATTATCACATGAATTATAATCTGTGTATCAAGGGTTTGTGTAAGATCAAGTGTGACGGGCTTCAGTCTGAGGAATCAGGGCTGTTTTATAAGCATACTTCACTCCTTCTGGCACTGTCACTGAAAGCCAGACCTTTAGAGAAATGCAGGGGGGGAAAAAAGCACATTCTGTCCCACGGCTCTGTGGTTTAAGACAGTTTCAAATTATTAACAGTTGCTTTGTCTTGTCAGGTTGAATCATTAAGACAGAATAAAGTCTAGACAGCTTCTCTAGACAGGATGTGCCTTCATACACCACAACTTCCGCCACCCGCTCACCGCCACTACTGATCAAACCAAAAATAGAAAACATCCCAATGTAGCCCAATGTCACTTTCCCTTCCCCATAACACCTAAAAATTTTGAAGGAAAGATTTAATATAAATGGTCAAATACCCTCACAAAGCAATCAAAAGATATCCAATAGCAAATAATCACAGCTGTGTAGATGTGCCCTCCCAACATATAACACGTTTAGACACCTAATCCCTGTAGCACAACCCCAATAACAGTCCAGGACAAGCTGAGGGGGCTGAGTAGCGTATAGATGCACAGAGCTGATACAATTGCAACCAAAACATCGAAAGAAATGACAAATGCCCAGGTTATAAATAATGCATCAGAAGAGGACCAATCGTTTTTTTCCCTACATCCAAGGCTAATCTATGAAATAATAATGTTAGTGCATCCTTAAATATGATGACTGCAGTTGCATTTTAACATGTTGGGCTTTGATTATTATCAGTAGAAGATTGTTGACATCAACCCTCCTATAAAATAAGATACAAGTGCTACCTCCCCGGCATGGGCCAGCTATATACATGATATTTTAAATGCATGGAAGCAGATAGCAATAGCAATAATAAATGTCCTCGGAAACCCTGTCCAGAAAGAGATGTGCCAACTCCTCCATTCTAAATACCATCTTTATACTCTAAAACACAGTTCTACCCTCATCTACACACCCCGCTGCTTCACTGAGTTTTACCCTCATTGAGAGGAAACTGTACTGTGTGCTCTGTTCTACGTGAATCAGCTAATCCAGGAATGAACAAAGTCTACCCGAAGGCCTCATTGGGGTTCAACTGAGATTAAAGGGATTAATATTCAAGGCTTTAACAACTCAGAATCAGTGGAGAGAGAGCGACCCGCAAAGTGCAGACAGCCTTGTGTTTGTCTCTCTCCGTCTCCCGGGTTTTCGTGCATAGTGTTCTGGTAACGGACTACAACATCCCAGTTATGAGTGGCTTGTTGTAAGGCTAAATGGTTAGAAGTGCTCGGATTATACTGATCAATCTGTATGACATCTGTTAATTATGGAAGGAAATTCACAGAGAGGGGCTGCAACCCTGCCCTGTGTCTTCTCATGCTTTGTTTTTGCTTTGATTAGGATTTCACTTTTAAAGCTACATTTATGACGGTCATTAAAAAGGACAAAGTCACTCAAATAAAATAACACAAGGAAAGAAAAATGTAATCGACATCACCAGAATAATAACAGTGAGAATAAGCTATTGTGTTCTCAGTATGAAATCAGTTAGGAAATGAAAACCCAGTAACACATTAACAACAGGTTAAGTGTGTATGTTACACAGAGATCTAGACTTCGGCGTCTGGGCCAATCTAAGAAGGTGGAGGGAGGGGAGAGGAAAGCCAGCCTTTAACAGTTAATAAGTTATTTAATGAGCTTCTGCTGGGCACCTTGTCATAGGACATAAACAAGTTATTACAATAAAAAAAAGCTCATGAACTGAATTTGAGACATGGTCTCCTATTGGTAGAAGCTAAATGCATCCTGCAGATTAACAGGGTCTTATTTTGTATTACACAATATCCACAGCAGTCAAATGTAATGTTCAAGTGGTTAAGGGCTTTCTTTCATTCATGTGCACTGATAAAGACGGTATTAGCAGCTTATTAACATTGCTTGAAGAGACATTACTATGGCTGGACGATGCACGTTATGCACCGCTATCAGTCAGCCTCTCCCCTCTTAGCCCCTGCCCACGGCCTATAGTGTGCAGATACACATATCGAACCCACACACAAACACACACAATTAGGTGGGCTTGGCCACAGGTCTAGTCTAGCAGGGAAGGCTCAGCAGGGCGGATAATGGTGGGCCGGTGAGAAGGAGCACCAGGGGGTCTTCGGCTGCAACGAGGAGAGAAGATACAGAACAAGGAGTGAGACGTGCTCACAAGGAGAGAAACCAAAATAACCCGACAGAGAGAAAATCAGGAAGAGAGAGGGAGAGAGAAAACTACAAGTGAGAAAAGAATGAATGCAGAGAAAATCTCAAATACAGAGGTGGGATAACTGGTGAAAGTGATAAATACCTGGGTAATGATGAGACGTTAGCGACAAAACCTTAAAATACAGCGCAACAAAAATGAGAAAATGAGGCATTAATGATCAAATTATAAAAGGAAGTCATACTTAGGGACACCGGGTGGGATACGGGCTGGCCGGGAAGGGATCTGTGGAGGTGCACTGAAGGGATCCTGGTGGCTGTTGAAGGCATTGATCGGTGGACCTGGGCGAGAGGGGATTGGGGGTGCGCCGAAGGCTGGAGACGGGTTGAGTGGAGCTCCAAAGCCAGGGGAAGGGTTCATGGGTGGTCCTGGAGTTGGGCCCCGAACAGCAGGGGGACGGCTGGGGGGCGGGGCTGCTGAAGGAGGCGGCCTGCGCTGAGGGGTTGGGCTGGGACAAGGACACAGGAGAAAATGAAACTCACAATGATAATAATGACCTCAAAGATCACATTATTTCCTGAGGCGGTGAAGGTCAGGCAGTTTTATCCGACCTCATTCCAGGAAAAAAAAGTAAGAATTGTTTCATGCTGTTTTATTTCTTTTTTATATATATAAAGTATATAAAGACTGAAAGATTTGACTTCTCCTCAATGTTTCTTATCGCATATATTTAATGTCATTGGTGTGTCATTAGATACTGAATGGTCCAGCTGTTACACTCAAAGTTCAACTAAATGCTGGTTATATCTCACCTGGCTTCCTGCATCCAGTTGTCATTTACAGGTGGGGGTACTGGGGTGGTGATGGTGTTGGCGCTGATGTCGCCAATAATTAGAAGTGCCTCCTTGAGCGCGTGATACATGCGCAACATTTCGTCTCTCCGCTGGGCCTGATCAGCCGACTCCTCCATTAAACTGTTCTGGTCCCCAGACGAGTAGAGGTAGGCCAGCAGCTCTGAGTGAATGAAGTCCTTTGCCTGGATGGAAGCAAAAAAAATGTAACACAGATAGTGGTGACTTGCATCGATAGAGATTTTTAGATGTGGGGTAGCTATAGCCAAAAGGTTCAGTTATAGATGGAAAATATTTGATCTGTAAACAAAATGACACAAGGAGCAGCTCAGTGAACAGCAGCATGCATCATAAATTATTGGTTAAAGACCATGATTTAATGTGAATTACATGACATGTCAAACACTGCAAATAATTCATTCATAGTCAGTTTATTTGATCATTAGCTCAGATCACTGATTCATTAGATGCCTTGATTACTTTCATACAGAATATAGTCATGTAGGAGGTAGTAGGGTGCTACATCTGCTGGATAATATATAACTGTCAGAATATATATATATATGTGTGTGTGTAAGGCATACTACATATATACAGGTTTGCATGATGGTACATAATTGTAGTGCACACCACGCAAAATTACAATATGCACTCTTTAGGCCATGAGCACTGCAAAGCAGAATTTTCACTTTTACAGTGTTTCTACAGAGATCCAGCTTCTGCTAGCATTTATCATGGCATACAGCGTGAGAGGACAGGATTTAACTTAGTAGCCTTCTTTTCTGCAAACAGTGAAAAGTAGTGCACAGTGTTAAAGATAACAGTGTGTTGGTCTATAAAGTAAATCTGGCCGTCTGTCTGTTAATGGTTCCTGTCTGCTGCTGAGTACTCACGCTGTTGATCATGAGATGCATGATGGTCTTGGGTACGAGGTCTCTGATGGATTTGTTGATGATTCCAATGTACGAATCCACTAAATTGCGGATAGTTTCCACCTGTCGCTCTAACTGAGGGTCCATAGAGAATGTGTCTGCAGGGGCAGCCTCTTCATTATCCGTCTGGGACGGACACACACACACGCACACGCACACGCACACGCACACGCACACGCACACGCACACGCACACGCACACGCACACACACACACACACACACACACACACGATGTTGGAAACAGAACATCCATCTTGTCTTATATGTGGGAACACAGAAACACAGAGGTGTATGTGCCATTGAGCAATGTAATATTACTTAATTTATGTCTTTCACATAAACTAGGGCTGGGTACTTTTAAGGTATCGACCGAAATAAATCGATACCAAGTATTATCGAAATGTCTACCGTCAAATGATACCTGCAATTGATCCTTTTAGCACCCAGAGCTAAAGCCATTTACATGTGTGGGGGGAGTGGTGGCATTTTATGCAATTAAATGCTTCTATTCACATGATGGGTACTGAGTGAAGTACTCATTTGGTATCGGTATCACTTTAAAAAGGTACTTGGTAATGGTATCGTAATTTTTTTAACAATACCCAACCCTAATCGAAAACAGAAAGCCCCAGCCACATACCTGGTCCTTCTCTGGATAAACTCCTGCCCTGAGGAAGGATGCTTTCCAGCTGTCCACATCCTCTTGAGAGTCACATGCCAGTTCTATTTGGCGAAGATCCTTGTACACGTTCCTGTACAGATAAACAATAAACAAACACAAGTACTTGTGTGTGTGTGTGTGTGTGTGTGTGTGTATGTGTGTGTGTGTGTGTGTGTGTGTGTGTGTAGGCCTAACAAGCAAACAAAGACAAGTATGCACACATAAAGACACAGATGAAGGTCATTCACAAAGACAGACAAGCATGACCCTGACCTCGATTCAGTGTTGAAGATTGCAAAGATGTGCTTTGTGGACATAAAGCCTTTCTCCACATCTCTTAACTTCAGGTTATCCAGGGGCAGCATATACTTCTTTTCTTTTTCCTAGCATGAGACAGAGAGTTTTGTAGAAGGAACACCATAAACATACAAAAATAATCAAAACAAATAAATCTTTCAATTTTTCAAAACAGACAACCCTGAAACCAGGAACAGAAATAAGTCACATCTGCGCAAAGTGAGGATATCTGTATATTTTGGTAATGGAGATGATAACATGATAGTATGCAATGCATTTCCTGTGTGTGAACGACCACCAGGCTGGTAAGTAAAGAAATGCATGATTAGGGAGAGGAGGAGGAGAGGAAGAAAAGGAGGAGCGTGAAGGAGTTCTGGGGGATGGGGTGCCAGCTTTCACTGCTGAGCAGAGACATCTGGAAGCATTTATGTCTGCACTAACACAGAGAGTGGCGCAGGCCCAACAGTTACATCACTCAGTTCCACACAATCCCCAGCCCCCACCACACACACACACACACACACACACACACACACACACACACACACACACACACACACACACACACACACACACACACACACACACACACACACACACACACACACACACACACACACACACACACACACACACTTTACTGCAAGTGCAAAGACAAACAAACATAAATGGGACTCAACAAACACATATCATGATATTCGGGAGTGCGCATAAACACACACACAATGATGTGACCAACTGCTGAAACCCTAATAGACACAGGAGGATTCATGTGGACAAGCGTCTACACACATGCACACTTGTACACACACAATCACACCCCCCTCCGGCCCCCGTAACCCAGTACGATTTCCTGCAAATTCCAAAGTCAGATCCCGGCTGGAACATTTCAGCCCGCCTGCCACGTCAGTTTGCCTCCACCATCCTCCCGCTCTCGTTCTCTTTGCTTTTTCGCAAAAAGCGACCAACGTTAAAATACACCATTTTCAGTTGGTGTTTGGACACACTGAGGCCACTCGTCTGGAGTTCATCTTTAGTAGTGGTTTGTAGTGGTATCTTTTAGGGTCTTTTTATTGTGCTGGAAGAATGGATACCGCTGAGGCCTTGGGACGCGGATTAAGCGGTGAGTAAGGCAATTACAATGCTATCTATGCACTTAAGGAGATATGGTCAATTTAGTTCAAACAGTCCTTTGAGTTCAGTTTAAAATTAAATGATCAATGAAAACTAGCTTTGTCCACAACTGACATTTCCAAAAAACGAAGCAACTTGTACTGAATGTTACTTTCAAAGTCATAGACTACAACATTTGAAAAAATCTATAATATACATAAACTGTAGAGCTGAGTTTTTGCTGCGTGTGCACATACTGTAATTATTTAGCCAAATGGGAATACAGAGTAACCATTTCTATATTTATTAGTCTGAATCTATTGTAAGCAACGTTATAGAGGCTATAGCTTTAATTAAAATAATCTTAATATGTTAAATAAGATAAAGAAAAGATAAAAGCATTGTGGCGTGTCAGCAGTATTGGTTCAGACATATTAGCCGTTTCCATATACGTGGCTTTTGTTTTTTCATATGTGCAATTGTTTCACTGAGGTAATGTTTGCTCTCTCTGTCCTCTGTCCTACCGTCCTAGGGTAGTGACCTGCAGCCGCAATGACCTCGGGGTCCTTCCTCCTATCAGAGTCCTCCTCACCCCCCCGCCTGCCCAGTGTTCAGACTACCTGTTCATCCGGCTACAGCTGAACAGTAGTCTGCACATTGGTTAGGCTGGGCTGGGACACACACACCTCCAGCCAGCATGAGTGAAGACGCATGATCTACGTTTTGGGATGTCTTTATCTTTATCTTAATGCACTCCTGTGGCGCTGTGTCATCTAATCTTAACCAGACCTATTCCTGTGTGTCCAATAAAAATGAAGCAATGGAGAAGAAATCCTCTCACCTCCTCATCTTTGTACCAGGACAGGGACTCAGCAGTCAGGACAAACCAGTACTCCTTGGAGCCTCCCTTCATGATGCTGATGTTGATGGTTAGCCAGCCTTTCCTGATCACCTGCGCAGCAAATAAAAGACGTGGGAGGGAGAGAGAAGGGTAGCAGGGGAGAGAAGGGGTACCAGGAGGATGGGGAAAAACAGTTTTATCAATCCAAACTTAAACAAAGGTGACATGAGGGCCCAATTAAGAGTTGCGCTAATAATACTGGGATGTGACTGACACTAATAAAATCTTACCTGCTTACCTGCTAGATCACTGTGATTTTGGTTGTCGTCTATCTTAATTATTAAACATGTTTGCATCCGTGAATCTAATATGATTTATATATATGCTGTACGACAGAGGCACGGATTAAATGTGAGACTATTGTGTTAACAGCATGGAGAGACCATGAGATAGTAATACATGCACATTAATACATACCAAATGTAACATGGCTATATGTATACAAAAGCATCAAATGGTTTAGTTGAAAACACTGAAGAGGGATGTCGTCCATGTTCGTCTTCACTCAACAGAAATGAAATCCTTAAACCAACAAACATGACCAGATGGTGTCCAGACCATGCTAGCCCCAATACTGAGGCAAAGATCAAGGGTCGGCGGTGGTATGTTAGTGTCAGCAGGTCAGTAGAAGCTAGCCTATATACTGGCAATTAAAAGGGTTAGCAGGGTTAACTGGGCTCTGATATATAGGGGAAGGGGGTTAAATACTCTGTTAAGTAAGACGAGGAGAGGGGAGTGCAAACGAAGGGGGTAAGAGGAGAAAAGAAAAGCAGTGAGAGAGATTTAATGCAGAAGCTGGCACACTGATAGTTAGTAGAGCTCACAGAGAGGGACACAAATCTAAAAAGCTAAATTTAAATGTGGAGGAAACAGACAGAGTTGACCGCACTCTGAGATAAATATCCCATGCATACTATTTTGTCGCTCCTTTTTCCCCACATAGACTCTAATGAATTTCAAGTACAATTAGGTTAATTGTCTGTTCAAAGTGTACTCTTCCACTACATAAAAGCAAAGTGGAAATGTCCAGTTCAAAGCCTGCTTTAGACCTCTCTCCTGCACTCCCTCCACCCAACGGAGGACTGGAGTGAGTTATGGGGGGAAAAAAGGCTCATTAGTTTTAAAAGACGCCAACATAAACATGGGAGAGGAGGCAAGAACACAGGAGCTAAACTGGTAGTTTGCCTTGGCGAGGAAATAACTTAAACTTCTCAGAAACAAGGAAAAGTTGAAATCCCCTGTATTAAAGTCAGTTGGAAGCAACTGAGTTAAAAGGAGGAAACAATGAGATGTGAGGGGATCACAGATGAGATGCTTTTGTCTCTACACATCTAGCCCGCGGCAGACAATAGTCATAAAATGTTTAATTCATTTCTCTAAATGTAAGTGATGCAAGAGATTCATTTAAAATGTTAGATTAAATCTAAGATTATAACAAAGAATTTAATTACAGTGAAGCATGCCAATTTAAATGTGTCTTGATAGTCAGTGAGTTATGAAGATAAAGAGATGTCAACAAGCAATTTTGATGAAATCATTTAAATATATCCCAAAATCATGACCACCCACCTTATTAAACAATTATGAACAGCTCTAAACACAGAAATGTGTGTGCCTTAGAGATTTAGAGACAAGTGGTTTTTGTTGTTTTTTTCACATCAAAGTGAAATTGGACTGAATGAACACACTTTCAAAAAGAAGGTATATTAACATGCAATCCACACACACACAAAAAAAGATAAAGGCAAAGGGAATTTCAACAAATAAAACTGTGTGTTAATTGTTGTTGATTGGATTGTCCCCACACCCTCCCTGCTTTGTCCCTGATGACATTTAGGATGATTCTCACAAGGCAAACTTTTCAGTCACCCTGTACGAGGCAGCAGCAGGGGTATAAACCCAGGTACATGAGAACTGACGCCGACCACGGTCAGTGGTGGAACATTTCCCCTGTTCTCTCTATGTGGTCTTGGAGAACACACAGCAACAAAATAATCTTTTCTGGATGCAAAATATTCATATCTTGTTTAAAATGTTTGGTTGAGAAAAGGTAAAATGTTAGTAACAATCCAGATGTCCACAATTAAAGACAATTACTCTCTTATTAAAATGAAACGCACAATTACAAGAACAAAACTGTTGGATGTTACTGTAAAGACAGTTCCAAATTACTGGTAACTGTATATTGAAGCTACAATTGTAATTGATATCAGTCTGATCAGTCTGGAGACTCTACCTCCTCCTCCTGGATCTCTCCCAGTGCGCCAAGCTGCAGAGGGGTAGAACAACATTATGGTGACAGAAATCCACTTCTGTATTTGCAGGAGTTAACTGTATATCCTATTATCATGCGGCAGTCTCTCTTTCCCATCCTAACCATATTGCTAGCAGGCTGACCTGTCTGTGATGGCCTCATTTCTTCTGCATGGCCTACCCCTGCTGCCCCCTGGCAGGGTGTGGTTTATATCTGTGGGGTACTTACCAGAATCTCACCCTGCAGTAATAGGAAGAGGAGGGGAAATTAAAGCAAAGGAGGGTAGTATAAAATCATAGCCAGAGGAAATGAGAAAGCAAGCAAGCAAAGATGAGGAGAAGGAGGATGAGTGAATAGAAAAGGGTGGCAGGTGAAGGGTTGAAAGTAGAAGGAAGTTGTAAGGAAGAGTAAGAATAAAAGTTCAAGAAAAGGTTGAAAAACAGAGTGTGAAATGGTAAGAATGACAGGTTGGAAGGGAACAAAAACAGGAGGAAAAGGGAGGTAAGAATCCATGACACAACCAGAAAAAGACAAGAAGAGAAGTGAGAGAGAGAACGAAACCGAGAAAGAGAGGGAGGGAGAGAGAGAGAGGGAGAGCAAGAGTTACATGCAATTAGAATTACTTCAGATATACCACAATTTGGTTATGTCATATTTGTTGCTCAGTTGATAGTCGCGGGGTCCATGCACATACTGCTTTTCAATATAAAAAGGTGCTTGTGAGTTAATGATAAGGCAACAAAACAACCAAAACAATTGAGAAATTAATTGTTGCTTTGCTTTGCTTGAGAATAACATGCCTGTGTCACATGCAAACAGCAATTAATAATATTGTTTCAGAAAAGCGGGGAAGCAGGGGTCTTTTTACATTCACTAAGGCAACTCTCCCCTCAATCTTCAGAGCTTTGCAGTATTTTAAAACCACATTTCAGGATCTCGCTACACATGTGGAAATTCAACAACAAACTTGGCAAAATATCAGTCTGAATAAAAAAACAGGAAAGGAAAGGTACCTGCTTTACAACACTGAGCACAAAGACCAGCCAGTCAATATGAGGATTAGATAAGACTGGGACTGGGTACAGTCTGTAGTTAAAATGGCATACAAGAGCAGTAACATTAACAGTTAGATAAAACAAGAAGGATTAATGGTTGGGGCCTAAATCATTGCTGGAGTCAGGTATCTTCACTTGGTTGATTAATAGGCTGGTAATGGGAGGCATCAGTAAAGGGAGATTAAATCTGGCATTGGGGGAAAAGGCCTAACTGAGTGATAAAAACGTACCTGGTTGGGTATGGCCCTCTTCTTGTTTGCAGCTGTGTTTCTCTGCTGGGCGCTGTCATTTTACAAAGATGGACAAAGAAGACAATGAACACCACACCAGATACAACCAGTAGAAAATATACACACTAAATATTCATGTGTCATTTCTGTTTCAATAACATTCTGTCATACCGTGTAGTGTTTAGACAGCTTTTATGTAAATTATTTGTCTGGTTTTAGATAAATGCAAATCCAAAGTTTCATCATAATGATGTACACACACACATGAAGGTGAAATTGAGTTGTCGTATAAATGTTGGGCAACATGGAGGGTCAAACTGTCGCTCACACACATACACACATCCCCTACATCCTTTCTGTCAGCCCACCTGTTGTTGCTGTACCCTGGGGGGCTACCATCATCCAGCCTTCTGTAGTCAAGACTGAAAGTGACGTCATGAGAACAGTTAAACAGCCCTAGCTGACCTCCAACTCATTACGGCAATCCACTCGCCATGCATATGCAAGGCATAAACCGTCATACAAACGCACACACAGAAACTTGCGTTGTTACTCAGTCGTTGGCATGACGCAAACACAAAAGGGGAGCTCCACTCATGTACATGCTACTGTAATTGCTACACTAGGAACTATGTGAAGTTAACCATGAACTTCAAACCGCTGAAAGATATCCCACAAAAACAAGTCAGCACTTTGCAATGTGCAGATGAGTTTCCATTGCACAACAGCAGCTACAAGTCAGTGCAGTAAAGCATATTTAGAACTGCTTTGCCCATTGGTACAGTAAGCATTCTTCATAGGTACAGTCAAACAGCCTGCAGCAGACAGGAAGTTTATCTGTCAAGCGATCTTGCATGCATGCTTAATTGACTTCGTTTGGCAGGGATTTGGTATTGCTGCATGCAGCGCGGGGGAAGACGAGGGCAACTAATACGACCTGGACCACTGTGGAATCTACCTCCGTCAAAAGGGAGACACGTGCTCTGATGTGGCTAGATCACTAATTGGCATGCTGAACCACACTGATGCATCTGAGCTTAGAACATGTGCCTTATTACAGTATAAGCAACACAATGATACAGTCGCAGTGAAGTGATGAAAAAACTGTACAGGTATTGAAACGGCAGCTGGTTTCCTATTGATGGCTGGAAGTTACAGGATTATGGGGCTTTTTCCATTTTAAATTTGTGGATTCATAGGTTCACCTTAGACAACAGGCAAGATGGAGTTAATTGGGATCACCATGCCCGTGCTGAGAGACTGAGGTCACTGCCAACAAGCTATAAGTTGGTCTAGGAAGGGAGGGGGGAAACGAGGGGTACATACTTAGCAAAGCCGATGAAGTCTTCATGGTTGGTGTTGATGTAGGACAGCTCAATGTCAATCAGCAGCAGAACCTTAATTAGAAGCAGAAAATCATGATTAGGATGCTGAGGTCTCATTTAAACATGACATTCAGGAGGCACACGCTAGAAAGTGACAAGTTTCACTTCTAATTTTTCACTCATGTAAACTGAAAAAAAGAGCCGGCAGAGAGATAACATCTGTTGCTAGATTTCATATGAGCTAAATCTATATGTGGTCTGACAGACTGATATCATCAGTGCTGCAAATTGCAAATGTGGTAGAGCAGAGAATATGATTTTTACTCAAAAGTTTCAGTTTGTAAAAACATACTCACTCTAGCTTTGTGGTTTAAATGGTGTTTAAGGACAGGTTCACACATTTCCAAGTCTGTCCTAAACCAATAGTTAGATGCATAAATGAATATTGGAATAGGTTTTTCTCGCCGCAATCATTCCTCCTGTTCATATTGGCCATTAGAGGATTTCTTCATAACACACATACAGTGTAAATGACTAGGGACAAAAGTCCTCCTTTTGTGCAAAAATGAATTTAATATTTAATCTGAAGCTAATACGAAGGCCCCAGCCATCCAAATGAGGCGAATCAAGTAGACCTGTCAACATTAGTCTTTTTAGTTCCAAAGTTCTTCTTTTTGTTACTGTACTTTCACCACAGCTCAACAGGGAAACACAAAAAAAGATGATAAAAAGTAAATGTGGCAGATATCCACTTCATATGCCTAAGTCAGACTGCTGAAGCCGCATATAAGCTTCAAATACATTTTTAAATGCACTTCTGCAAAAAATGACTTTGTGGACAGTTTTTTCTGCAGGCTGCCCTGAATACAGAACATATAGAAAATAAAGACAATATTTATAGTATACAAATTCCAAGTAACACACAGTAATACAAACAGAGACAAAACTTAAATTGAAAGCAGATTTGATTGACTGATCTTTTAATGGACAGTATGAACAGGAGGAGTGATTACAGTGAGGAAAAACACTTGTTTATTTGGGAATCTGACTGTTGTTTGAAGACGCAATTGAAATAATCTATCCTTTAATGCTGGTTCCCAGGCTTTTTCAACCCCACAAGAGTAAAATTCTGAATGATCAACAGTTTTTGGAAGACTACTTTTATTATGTTTATGTTTCAGGAAATACATTTTCAAATTTACATAGAGCTGAGTTCTCAGAGATCTCATTATTTCCTCTTTGTGTCATGTCTTGAAATCACTGAGTCATTTCTGCTGTTGTGTTACATTCATTATTTATCACAAGATCCTGCTGTGTTCATGTAACAGTGAAACTAGTCACTGAAAGTAGTAACCTAAGCCTGACAAGAAAAAGCTAATTAAAATCATTCAATAACTGCTTATCTACCCTGATATAAATGGAACAATGACTAAAAAACAGAGTAGAAAAAATGCTTGTTGCAACTGTGGTGCATTGGCATTTATTTTTCTCTAGAATAAGCAGATAATAATCTGACTAAATAGACTTGTGATTCCATGTTACCGGTAAACTCATTTGATCAATCAAGTTTACAGTAAATCTTTTAGCACCGTAATTAATTTTCTCAAGTTTGGAAGCTTTTATTAAGTTTTGAGCTGTGTAGGGATGATGCATACAGTATTAAAAGGAAAAGAAATACATAGCTGTAAGTGAAATCACTGATTCTGAGCCAAGGTAGTAATTTCCAACCATATTTACACAAACTATTTTATAGCTTATAATGTGTAACTGATAATTGATTTAAGATCATGGGTGCCCACCTACAGCTGGGCTACAAACATGCATAATCAACAGCGTGCTCGAGAGCCACTGATCTCTGTAATCAACATCCCAACCACTGACCTGGTCCTTGCTCTTTCCTTCTCTTTCTCTGATGTGGGTGGTGACAATCCTCTCGGTCTCCTCTCTCAGTCTGGGGTAGGAATTGAGCTGAAAGGCAAAACAACGCACAACTGCAGCACTGAACGGAGACACACGCATGCTGACATATGAGCTTGAGCCTAGTAAGACTTACCAATGTGTATCATAGAGAAACAGGAGTGAGAATAAGTTGAGAACAAAAAAAAGGGGAAAGAGAGATTCAAGTGACATTTCAGTGCCACAAGTATCCAAAAAACCACAAACCAATACACACACGCAATCACTATCAGCCAGAGATGACTTCATGAATTTAAAAATCTGTGTAGTCTTTTTTTTCTTTTTTTTTCTTTAAATTCTCAAGAGTTCCTGCGCTGTGACAGGTGCTCTTCACTAGATAACAAAACCAAACAATGACATATATTTTTATTAGTACGGTGTGCTGGATTCTTTGTTTTTCTTTTCAAATTCTGTAAATATTCCATTGCCTAAATCATTCTACTTTTTATAATATCAAACAAACAGAGAAATGTACAGATTTGAGGCCGTAAAGTGAATTCAAAATATTCAGAAGTGTCATCTCTCGCTGATGTTTTGACAGTTTTTTAAGATTAGTGAAAAGTGGATGAGGCGGGAGAGTGACAGAATGGGAGAAGAGACAAGAGGGGGGAGGCGGCTGGTTGCGTTTATGTAGATCACTTCATGGATCGTGGTGCCTCCCGTTGTCCACAAGATGGCAGTGGAGCACCGTTACTATGGAAACACTCTATTCAAGCTGCAGCTGAACCCACAGAGCCCTTGGGCCGAATGTATCATCCCTCCCACCCCTCACATCATTCCCTTTCCTTCCGGTTCAGCAGATAGCAGAATGTCAGTCTGCCATGTGGGTCAGCAAGGGAGCGTAGCCAAGCTCCGCTCTGCCAGACTGACAGACCAGGCCGGCTCTTAGGCAGGTAGGGAGGGAGTAAGGCAATGTGGAGGTGGGAGACAATAACAAACACAAATGCTTTAATGAGTTGATGCAGAGGTCAAATAGTATGTGGGTGCAGGGTGGAGGAAATTTTAAGTTGTGCTTAAAATTTCAGACATTTGATCTGTAAATCAATGTTTGATCTGAATGGGGACTTCCAGAAATGGGAAAGGTAATATACACATTTGAAATGGTGGGCATGGATGGCATACAGGCGAGGTTGTGGCTGATTTCAATGGGGTGACTATTTTACTGGGATTACAGCGATAGACATTTACAGAGAAAAGGAATCCCTTCTCTTTTCATGCCATCCTCCCATGACTGTCTATGATTACCTTAACGGCACACTTCATGACGAGCGCGGTGAGCTCGGACACCACAAGGTCCACACATTTGAGGCTGGGCTCTTTGAGTTTGAGGATCTGCTTTTTGACTATCGCCTCGAAAGCCAGGTCAGGGGTGAAGAGCCCCGTTCTGAAAGGTCATGGGGTCAGATCGCATTGTGTTGTGGTGGTAGAAAGAGAGAAAGAGAGAAAGAGAGAGAGACAGGGGAATAGGCAGAAATTAAGAAAAGAGGAAAAAAGACAGACAGACAGACAGAGAAGAGAAAGAAGAAATGAAAGGAGAAAAAGTCTTTGTTCAGTTAGTCATTTCTAGTTGTTGACAGATAATCAAGCAGTGGAGACGGACAAGCCAAAGGTTTTCACATCCTCTTCTCTGACCAGCCAGTTCCTCTAAAACTAAGTCAATATGGTATAGATTGAGATTTAAACTCCAACTCGAGGCCAAATTAAAGCTCAAGACCATCCCCTTGCTTTGCTGGCTGTAAAGTACTGAGCTGTGAGACCTGCAGCTTGTCCAGGAGAGACCAGAGATGCTCAGACAAGTTGAGTCCCGGAAAAAAAAAATCTCATATCCACGACGACACGTCACCCGTCACAACACTCCACAACACGACAGCGCTGCCTACACACAGGGCTCACTGGGCTGGGTTAAACTGAGGGTGTACTGAGCAGAACTTTTAGGCACTAAACTTATCAGTAGAAACTTCTAGATGTTTATCGAAGCTGTAGGCTGATGTTCTGCTTCAGTGTACCCTCTGCCACACCCGCAGTCGCCCAAGCCCTATGTCTCGGCTGGGTCGGGAGATGCTGGACACCTGCAGTACCTTGTTGCTGCACTGCCTGACTGTGTTGATGAGCTCCTGAATGACCAGATCGATACATTTGAGACAGGGTGTTTTCAGCTTAACGATCTGCTTTTTCACGATGGCCTCAAACGCCAGGTCTGGAGTGAACAGCCCCGTTCTGAGGATGCACAGAGAGACAGAGGCACAGCGGCAGACAGATGGGACGATTAACAGACGTGTGGGCCAAAAAAAGACAAAAAGGTACACATGAATAGACAGATGGTCACACAGACAAAAAGATTATACAGATGACTGTGAGGTTACTGACAAACAAAAACAAACTCAGAGCCACAACAGTGGGAGGAGCTCCAAAGAAGGCCATGTGTGAATGTAACCAAGCGTATAACAACAAATGAGATGTGATAGACATCAGCATATCTGTCAGCAACACATAACAACATAAACACAGTGGACTGAGGTACATGTAACAAAAAAACAATAACTGTATGCTTCAGCAGACAGAAGCATAAAAGGAGTGGGTGTTGTTTCAGTGAAGCGATAGGAGGATTGGGAGGACGAAACACAGAATAGAGGAAATCCATTTCATAAACAAGAGAGAACACTTTCTGAATACACCACTTTGAATTGGACTGTAAGTCGGTGTCAGTTACGCCTGATTATCAAAACCTGAACGATAGCAGCATGAAATCTATAATGAAGAGAGAAAAGCATAGCATGTGGGTACAGCAGTATTTCGTGTAAAGACAGAAAACAGGTGTCTCTGCTCCACTTGCCTGACACCATGAACGTTCTTGATTGCATGACTGATTTCCCGCCTTAGCTCCTTCTCGTCGAACACAATCTGAGGGACAGGAGGAGAAGATGCGAATAATACTTTAACAAATTTGTCAATACGCATTCAGCCGAAACCCTCTTGAGTAGACTGATGTAAACATAAACCCTGCGTCTCATTACTCTTCAGTTATCCTTGTTATTGCAACACTAACCTTGACCAGTTCGAAGGGGAAGCGCTCATGAAAGATGCGGTTGATCTTTGCTCCTCCCGATAGCTCGTTGGTGTCCACCTGGTCCCCAGAGCCCTCGATACGCTTCTCAAAGTCCACACCAAACTGCTGCACCATCCTGCGGAGGTACAGGAGAGACAAAAGACAAATGACTGGTGTGAAACTACAGCTGGAGCCTTCTTGGAGACCCTCTGCAAAAATGTACGAAAAAGCTATTTCATCTGTACAGTAATGCTATACTTAAAACTAGAGGTATAAATCACGAGTTTCATCATGATCTTATCTCACCTGCCACAATACAATTTCGATTGGATTCAAATTCAGATATGATATGAGACAATAACATATGCCCATTTAACACAATCCGTTACTTTCATATAAAATCACAAAAAGCAACTAAAAGGTGAATTGATAAATGTATTACTAGGCTCTTCCACACAATTAAATGAAAAACAATCAACTTCGTTCATAAAAAAAATAAAATCAAAACTCCTGTTCACTATGAAGTGCCACATTTCTCATTTTCATATAAACATTGCAAATGTTTATCAGATAACTTAGAGGCATTGAAGCTAATAATATAATTATTATTATTATAATTGGTCACCAGATGAGCGAGGAGGTACTCAATGTGTGCCACTGTCATTCGGTAGATGACAAAATGGCTCAGAAAAATATAAACACCCACATATACTAACAAATGGAAAGCACTTGTGAATAGTGTTTGCATTTTTAAAACATTACTAAAAATATACAAAACATATGATCTTGCTTTCTGGTCTCACAGCTCTACAGCCTCATATATAAGACACTGGAAAGCTGCAGATACAACTCATTGCTCTTTTAGAGTTGTAGTTCAGTTTTTGTGGTTAAAAGGCATCTGACACGTTAAAGTTAGCGTGGGGTCAATGCCTTGTTCCTTTTTTAGGCGATTAGCCAAGTTCGTCATGTTTCCTGAACATTTGATCTCGTAACGCCATTGTTTGCATATGTGCTTTGTATGTTTACCCGTCTTTTCTCCGAAATCCAAAGAACTTCGACACTGCTGACTTATTCCAGAGAGGGGAGTAAATATCCTCACTGTCTTTTTCTTGGCTGCTTGCCATTATCTGTCTGGTGCTAGCACTCTCTGAATGTTTAAGGAGGTGCACTTGGACAGGAATGGAGACAAGTGACAGTGCCATGAGAATTTAAATTGAAGGCTTATCTTGAAGATTATAATGTGGACCGATGTTTTTAGTTCGCATTGATGATATTGGATCATTGATACCTATGACATGTACCTAGCAGCTGCTGCAACATTACTGCCTTGCAGTAACCCATATGCTTCAGGCTGGGTACCTGAATCTAGTGCTGCATGTACACTGAATTAATGAAGGCAAAAGAAAGTCATCCTTTATCAATGGAAGACTGTAGTTGCCTTGAAGCTTATGACAAAATGCAGCAGAGAAACAACACGTATTTGGAACATCTGTACTGAATTAAAACAGTCAATCAAATTCTGTAATGAGTGAAGCTGTATCTACTGTTAATACTACTGTGTATGCTGCATTTTTATGAGGTGCCACGTGCACTACTCACTGCAACAGGGCCTTGGTCTTCCGTGTTGGGTCATCTGGACGGAAGTTCTTGTACTCCTCCACCTCCTTCTCCAGAGAGAGGAGCTGACTCTGCAGCTTACTGCGCAGACCAGGCAGGGTGTCCCTGATGTGGTTGGTCAATTGCTAAAAACAGACAGAGGTAGTGTTATTATTTTAGAAAATCAATGACATGTTAGGATAGAAGTTATATTTACAACTGAAAAACCAAAAAAAAAAAAAGCTGACCTGGTTGAGTGTCTTTTGTAGATGAGGTGTGCCCATTCGCTCTGCTATATGTCTGTAAGCAGGGTGGGAAAGGAAGAACTTCCTCTCTGCGGCCAGAGCAGCACGAATGTCCTTCTTCCCATCAATGTCTTTCTGACTGCGGTTCACCACACCAATGTAGCCTACACACACACACACACACACACCACACACACACCACACACACACACACACACACACACCACACACACACACACACACACCACACACACACACACACACACACACACAAATAGCCACTCAATGTACAGTCAAAAAGCCTCTTAAGTGCATGCGTTTGTGACAGAGAGAGGGAGAGAGACAGAGTATAGAGAGGGAGAGAGAGAGGTCCTTACCTCTACGCAGCGGTAGAAGTTTGTTTTCAAGAATGTCCTTCGCATCCGTCCCTTCATCCATCAGGTCCAGTTTTGTTAAAACACCAATGGTACGCACACCTGCACAAAATAATAAATCAGTTCAAACTGATTTATTGGCTCTCACCGCCTTGTTTCATATTTTACAGAATAATACAGAGGGGAAAAGGACTAACACTCAGAATAATTAGGTGAATGTCTTTGACCATTTCCTAGCAGAGGTCAGAATGGAAACAACAGATTCGGGACAGAATATCGTATTAAATGAGAAGTTAGGGTTATCATTAGATGCACTGTTTAATGCAATTTTTCTATTTCATGGCATAGCAAAAGGATAAACAGTGTGTTTCATTGTGTTTGTAAACTTAATTTTCAATTTGTTAACTACTACAGCGCTACATGCTCACCCTGCGGGTCCACCTCCTTGGCGATCTTCAGAGCGTCTGAGTTGGCCAGGTCACTGTTGGCAGGTGTGACGGCCAAGATCAGGCAGCTCTCCTTTGTGATGAACTGCATCAGCATGTCCCTGATCTGGTGCTCGATGTCTTGAGGTTGGTCTCCAACGGCAACCTTCGTCATTCCCGGAAGGTCGATCAGGGTCAGGTTCAGCACTGCTCAGTCATATGGACGCAAGTCATAAAAATGGAAAATGCAAATGAGATGTTTTTCTATCAGCTGACTTGAAGTGAATGTACAAAACAAACCCGCACATATCTTAATAATGTATATCAACATTCGTTCAAGTAATGCATTTCCATAACAATTATTTTTTTACTCTCTAACAAAGCCAGTTTATTTTCATTTAGCCTTACTAATTTGACACATCAATAACTTGATGGAGCACTTGAATGAAAACCCCGGTTGTAATAGATGTGAGACAAATACATGCTGTAAATGATTAATCTAGAGCATTCAAAATGAAAGGGCAATCACTGTGTTGGAGAAACACACAGCCCACTCATAGTGTTGTTAATATGTTACTTTACATGACAAGCTGAAGATAACATGTTTTTATGCATATGTCAAGTTCATTTTCATGAAAACATCAACAGACTACACTATCTACACTATCAGCCTCAATTGAACATGTTAATGGGCGTCTGTGGTAGGAGGGGGAAGCTTTCAGTTCATTGTCGAGACACTTGAATGGGCCGACTTCTGCTGCTCAAATATTTTACCCCATAAAAAACATGAACACCCTCTGATGTTTTATCACTTACAAGTGTTGAATTTACTGAATAACAAACGTGAAAATGTTGAATAAAAATTTGACAGTGAATTCCCACCGACGGCTCCCAGGAGATAAATAGATGTTTCTGACAGCCATTCAGCGACGGAGTAAAAGAAAACATTAAAAAAAGCTATTTAATGTAACATCAAAAGCCAGACTAGACCAAAACACAACTATTCATTTTTTGTCTGATACAATACAAGACTCCCTGGAAAACAAATTTAGCAAAAACAGTGGAGGAGAAATGGCATTGATAGAGATTTGAATAACTTGTACATGATGCAGACAACTTCTTCATGCTGTTTTGCAAAAGAGGTGGCATATGAATATAAAGTACAAATAACATCTACTACTCCTGTCATGGTGTAAGTAATGTTATGATATATATATTGTAATAAACTGCATGTTCTCAAACTTAAATTGAGAAATGGTTAATTGTATAGCAGACTGGGTGAATTAACCCTCAAACAGGCAGGAGTGGAAAATGTGATGTGGCTCATATACACTTAAGTAAAACATTTCCATAAATATACTTTTATACCATTAATATCACACATACTAGTTTCTAAACTGTGTTTTATATCAAAGTATAGACCTACCACAAGCTTCAATGCTACAAATCTAGTCCTCTCAATTCAAGGCGCATACAATTGAACAACCACCATAACCAATCATTGCCTGTTTCAGAGTTAAATACCATTAAATATGAGATCACCACACTGATTTGATAAAATTGTGTTATTTCAACCCAATAAACCAGACATATTAAAAAGGATATACCTCCTTGTTTGCAGTGTGGCATTTACACACTACCATATTGTTTTGTTTTTGATCTGTTTGATTTATCACTGCTTACTGCGTAGGATGCTGATATGACTGTGACTACATTAATGGGTGAAATCTGTATGTACGCGGAGCAATATGGGGAGGGGCACCTATATGTGCTTTGAGGGTGTATAGGGGGCGGTCGGCTGGAAGAATTGATGGATGGCTATAATGTATTTTGTTTTATTTTATTTTATTTTATCTATTTCTGTAACTGACATGATGGCAAATTGTATGTTCTGTGTCTTTGTTGAAAAACAATAAAAAAAATTGTTCAAAAAAAAAAAAAAAAAAAAAAAAGGATATACCACAAATTAAACTCAAAGTAAGAAACATGAAAACTCACTTTTTATAAGCCAAAAAGCACAAAGTGTTTACAGTGTGTGTGTGTGTTTCACAGTAAGACTTGTGTCCATTTACCGTTTGGGGAGTAGACCCTCAGGTTAATCGGGATGGGAGAGATGCCTTTGTTGGAGCCTGTTATCCTGTCAGTCTCCGCCTCAATTTCCCCCCGCACTTCATCAAAATCCACAAACTTCTTTCCTTTGCAGTGCAGGAATTCGGCATATTCTACACCCAGGGGCGGAGTGACATACAGGAAAAGGGAGGAGGGTGGGGGAGAAAAGGATAGAGAGGAAGGAAGAGAGAGAGAACGAGAGAATATTCAATTAAAGATATGAAGGTAGCAGGTAGCAGACAGTGAGCCTTGCTTGAGGCACTGTGGTAGAGAGGCCACATGGAGGGCAGCGATGAAAGGAGACGGGGATGCGGCCGTGCACAGCACCGGCACACTCACCTGCTTTATTGTTGACCAGCTGCAAAATGAGAGGTCTGCGGGTAACAATGCCTGATCCTCGAGGAAGAAAGTCCCTGAGTGAGAGAGACAGACAGAGGAAGAGGATTTAAAATAAACACCAGAATTGTAGGGAGTAGAAAAGGACCGGAATAAAAACATGGCGGGACGTGTTGGGTGAAATGGGGGGCGTTCAGAACAAAGAAAGACAAACAACAAGCAAGAAAAGAATCAAGTAAAAAATAAAGAAGGAGACTGGGAGAAGGATCAATTATTCATTACGCTCAATGTCCATTTCCTTGCAGCATGGCCTCTGGTAACTTGATGATTACTGAGGAATTTCACGCCTCCTACTTGCCTTGCAACATATCAAACGTGACAGTCATTTTCTCTCATCATTACAGCTTCAGAGATCAATTTATGCACACCCACTTTGGCAGTTCTGAAGAAAATCCATCGAAAAATAGAATTATATTATAATTATGTATACACATTATGTTCAACACTTCAAATCACTTTTAATTTATGAACATCTCTCCTCACGCTGAACTGAACTGCAATGATAATGTAATCCTAGAGCTGCTCCACAGACAGTGAATAATGGAATAACTCCTAAGACACTACCTGATTCTTGAGAGTTATGATAGCATTTCCTAAGTTCCTATGTTTAATGATTTCTTTTTGTTTGTTTGTTTGTGTGTTTTGAATATGTAAAGGACTTTGTGTTACATCGCCATGTATGAAAAGTGCTATACAAATAAAGTTTGATTGATTGATTTGACATGAGCAGGTTTTTCATTAACAGCTGGATGACCTACATTTAAATTATACACTCATTTTAATTTAAATCTCTTACAACACCTATAGGACACAGACTTGGTATCAATGGACTGAAAATCATTTTCAGAGTCTCAGAGAAAGTTTTTACTTATCAAAATTATTGAAAAATTATTTGAAAATATGTATTTTCTTTTATGGTTGCAATGATTTTGTAATTTAGCGTATTCCCAATGGATGAACATGTTCCTTGTTGAATCAAACTTGTCAATATGTCTGTTTAATGGGTGGGTGAGACAGCTGGCAACTGTGAGATTTTTATATGAGCCCAGCTTGTGTCAACACGCATGAGCGTCGGGACTGAGACTTTCATTGCTTTATGCAGATTCTCCAGTACAAATTTGCATCATGCTACTCGATGGCAGACTGCAACGCTCTGCACCAAGCATGAGATGACAGTAAACAAACACAAGCAGATGCAGCCCAAAAGAAACAATGACAGCTTTCTCACAGTTGACTTGTTTGTTCCTCTTAAAGTGACAGGGCACATGAGGAATTTTTAACTACATGTGGCCAAAGTTGCTTAGTCAGCCCTTAACACTGAAGCTTCTGCACTCCCCTCCTAATTCTGAAGGCCCACTCTGCTGCTCTGCAGACAATACTACATCTGGTGGTAATCACTGACTCCTGCCCTAAGACAATCCTAGCAGAGCTGAGCATGTCACCAGCCCACACTTTCCTTCTCCTCGCTCCTGCCAGATGTACATGCCTGCAGGGTCTGTGTAGTGGTGGTAGTGCTCAGACTGGAAGCAATGTGTCAGCTACAGGACGGGAAAGAAGAGAGAGGACTGCCTGCAATTCCCAGACTGTAGTCCCATGGTGAAACAGTGGGGAACGTTCTGGGTGTTCCTTACATCAGCAAAAATCCACAGGTCTGTGGTTCAGCACTGGTGCTGCTGTGTCACGCACATAATGTGGAGAATGCAGGCATTTGTCCAAGCGGTGGACAGTATAGAAAGGCCTGGATGAGGAATGGGAGCAAGAGATAGGAGGGAGTTAGAGATAAAGAATAAAAGCTATGGGCCGGGAGAAAGGATAGACATAACAGACTGGACGCGAAGGAACACGACAAGACGCAGGGATCACGTCTTCAATCGACTGCTTTATGCATTGATGCTTCTTTCCAGTTACTGGCCACTCTTGCTGGAGTTACAGCAGGCAAACACTGGCTCAAAAGTCACTGCTAAAAAGATTCACATCATCACAATAAACCCGCTAATCAAGCCGAATTTGTAAAATTAAAACCATACACTGATGAGACGTAACTCGAGCGGATCAGAGTCGAACCAGTCACACTTCGCAGACAGAATTGGATAAACAGCAGTGGCATATTGAAAAGAAGCAAGAGGCCAGGATTTCATTATTGATGGGCTGTAAATGATAGACGAGGCCGAGCAGATTGTGTATCATTTCATGCATTATGGATGGCCAAGCAAAAGAGCATCAGTCTTTTAGAGCCTCCCTCCCTCTATCACAAGAGAAAGCAAAAGAGAGTAGGGCAGGGAGAGAATGAGGGAGCCAACTCCCCTCCCCCTGCCTGCCCCGACAGACTCTGCCTCTTTTAAAACAGGGAGAGCAACTCTGAGGAAAGGAGCCCTCATCCACAGTTGATCCTCTTTTTACTCGAATCTATAAGTCTGGCAGGTCTCGCTTTAAAACATGGAGAGTGTGTGAAACTCTTGAGGTCATGGCATTGATCTCACGGGAGGGCGAAAGACAAAAAAAATGCATGTGTGGTTTGGAGGGACTTATCTCTCTGGTCTCTGGTGCAATGTACATATAATTATGGCTACCCGCATTCCTGCACCGCAGTCTGCCACTGTGAGTACCAAGAGGCATCACTTAGCAGCAAAGCCTCTTCAAGCACTACCAAAATCCGACTGCTTAGTGGAAAATCCCTTCCCTCTCTGCCACTCGGCTGTCCGTACTTCCCCCCACCAAGTGATGTCAACTGTGATGCAAACAAGCATCCAGACTGCTGGATAATTATGTTGAAACACTCAAACATGTCTTAATGATACTGACACGATCGTATTTTGTTAACAGTGGTACAGAATTAGAGCGAGGCTGCTTGTATTCACTGTTTTTTTTTATCTGGTACACAGCTTTGAACGTCTATCTGTTCAGACACTTTTTAAAACTACGGGTTTCTCAGAGGTCTCATGGCAGCAGATATGATAACAACCCTCCACCCAGGACAGCCTGCAACGCTAGATATGATGTCCTTCCTCCCCCAAAAAGGGACACAATGTCATCACAGTATTCGAACAGCCAAAAATGGAGAGACAGGCCTGATCATCATCACTAAACTGAATTAATTACAGTCCGACTTTAATTAAATTAAACTGTGGACAAAGCCGGGAAAATCACACTGACAACTTCAGCTAAATGTTATCCAGCATAAAAAAAAAATAAAACTGTTGCCTCTAGTAACAATTAACTTCAGACAATTTGTAATCTGAATCTTGTTTATTGTCTTTTGTCGTCCATGCTGTTTGTTCCCAAAAGGCTTTTGGTTTCATTTAACCAGCTAATTAAGATGAAGGCTAATCTGAAGAGTCTCCTTTAAAGCAACTATAGGTAGAAACAGGTACGGTAAGTGCTTGCTTTTCTGGTATCCTTTACCTTTTTCCACAGTCAACATTTTGACTTATCATAGCAAATCCACACATATAAATTATAACATTGATAATTTATCTGTAAGTCGGTAAAACATGCCGGCAAAGCAGCACACACACACACACACACTATAAGGACCATGGCACTGACACACCTGAGTGGAATGTGGCCTTTGTTATTAATAAGTTACACCTGGTTGTGTAATCAGAAATATCTATTAGGGTACACACTAAGACCTAAATGTTTGTTACCATAATGTACAATAGATTTTTAGTGTATAAAGTGCATGTTCAAAGCGTCGGGAAAAGCTTCCCTTGATGATAAAATGTAACTAAGGAAATAAAAAAATCTACACACAGACACACACACACAGACTGAAACATTCACAAATACAAGAGGCGGTCGAGCCAGAGTGATTTGATTAGCCTCTGTCCAGCAAGCCATCTGATTTGTTCTGCTCTCCTGTGACAAACTTGGAGGCAACAGAGGCCCAAAATTACATCAACATCAACAAGATGGGTCACACAGCACACAGTGAGCAAACTAAGCCCCACCTGACCTGGCTACGCTAAAAAATTAGGACTGCCATCTATTGAGAGGCACCGAGTACACAATACATATAGTCTAGCCCTAGTTGCCCTAACCAGTTTGGCACTGAAAAAGCAGAAACTCAACATGCCGAATGCTGATGACCGATGGCAGACATGCATATTATGATGGCTGAACATTTGCCAACTTAAAGAGTAAAAGCGGTGGAGTCGAGTCGCCTGGGCGCCTGTATCAGATCATGACATCAGTGAAGAATTCAGACGGGAGAGCGTGTTACGAATCTGTGTCTGAATCATACAGTCTGGTCTGAAATGTGTCTCCTCTCAAACACTAAGTGACTCCCTCTCTATCTCTCTCTATTGTTGCTGGTGCCGCAAAAAGGGAGCAAGGGATTATTTTTCTTGCCTGGGGACGCAAGGATGAAACCAGCCTTTCACACATGACATGCACCTCTTCAAAAAGAAAGAGACCCTCAGCCACCGGGAGAAACTGTAACAGCAGCTCAGGGCTCACAGTTAAAAAGCCTGCAGTCGCTACAGGAAAAGTGCAAATCAATTATCTTATGACGCAAACCGCTTTTAGTTTTATGGAACAGATAACTGAAAAACATTTAGGTGCTGGCCTCTGCTGAGCTCAAACAAGACCTTAAATCAACAATGAGTCACTGCGACATGAGCGCGCCGTTGTTATAGTGATGTGCAGCACCTCCCGACTGCTTCCAGGTTGAAGTTAGACTTGACCTTGTAGCTTTGAGTTTGACTTCTACTGCTCCACCTTTGGCGGCTGTCAAGTTCACCTGCATGGCAGCAACAGGTGTTTAAACAGACGACACAATTAAAATGTACCACTCACACACTTCACATGAGAATGTGCAAAAGTAGGTGCTTATATGTGTGACTTATGAGCACATGGGTGCATGTAGGTAGACGGCAAGCACAGGCAGTGAAATTGAGGCCACCATGAAACATGCCATATTAATTACTGCTGATATATGTGTCACAGTGCAAAGTCCTACTCATCTGAATTAATGTACATGCTAAGTGGCAGTCTAATCTGCCGGCGTGTTCTTGCCTCTGAGCGGTTACGACATGCTATTGTCACTGTGTTTACAACCAAAGGCCTGTCTGCATGCCATCTTAATAGCCAATGTACTTCCTCGTCATGCACCCTCTGGCCTGCGCTTACGTGTGTGAGATTGTGAATTCTCTGTGTGGGTTGGGTTACACACTAATGTCTCTGAATGGGGTGGAAACCTGCCAAACAAGCTGCTTTAGAGCAAGCAGGTTTTTGTTTCTTTATCTGCAGGGTGATCTCACCCACTGCTGATGTGGGAGAGGACAACAGGACCAGCCTGTTGAAGAACACATTATATCGCACTGAATAAATGAAGTGTCAAGACCACTTCCTTGATTTCTAAAGTGTTGCCAAAAACGGTAATGAAAGAGGAAGATGGTGAGGGAAATTGTGTCAACTTCAGACATGAGCTTGCACTGTTTGACAAAACATCAGCATCTTGACGAGAGAATGTTTTCTTTGAGGTCAAAAAAGTGTCACTATATAAAAAGCGCTGGAAATGAATTCAGCTGTAATAATCCACATCTCAAAGCAGGTGGCTCACTCTACCTCCACTGTTTTTACTCTGTGTCCCATTAACTTATTTGTCCTTGCCTATCTGTAAAAAAAAAACCCAAACATGCTAATGTAACAACAAACTGCTGAGTGACCTTCTAAAACAAATCCAGCCTACAGCTACCAGCTACAAAGCAAATAACTGGTAAATTGAAAAACCCATTGAACTTTCTGGGTGTGGCATGTACAGTAATTTTAAACAGAACGACAGGAAAAAGTTCCCATTCAGGACTTGACGCCGAGTAGGCAAATAAAAAACATATGCACTGCGACTGCATTGAAAATACACTGCCAGCCTTTAACTGATGAAATTTTAAGAAGGGGTTTCTTTTTTATTATGTTGAAAATATCAGGGAGTAGAAAGGGAACCAGCTTTACTGACAGGCTTTAAATCTATCTTCTGTATCCAGACGTGTTTACAGGTTGTATTGTTATTATTAAGACAGTTTACACCTACGCTCTGGGTACACAAGGGTTCATGGATACACTTTGAGCTTTTGTTATGCTTTTAGGTCGGCTCACTGGTTTGTCACGTAAAGGACGTATGTGTCAACGTCAAGCTGTTGTGTGTAAGGCAGGTTTACGACAAGTATGTAACTTTATATTGACGTTAAGTGTGCTGACAGAGTAACTCTCGGTAAATAGCGTAGTATTATGGGGGAAATGACAGTTTGAAAAGATGCTACATCACAAGAGAAACTATTTCAAGTATGAGATGAACTTAAATTCACCCCAAACAACTTACCTGCCCACGAAATTTTCCAAAACAGAGCTTTTCCCAGCGCTCTGTCCTCCGACCACAGCGATTTGAGGAAGGTCCAAATTGCAACTCTGGCCAATCGAGCTGAAGGCGTCTTGAAGCTTGTTGATCAGGGGAATCAGGTCTTCCATGCCCCGGTTCCCCATGGCTCAGTTAGCTCGGAGAGCCCAACACAACTCAGAGCAAATGGCTAACTAGCTCGGTAACGTTAGCTTAGCAGCAAGGTGCTCTCGGGTTACTCTGAATGTTGCCGCTTCAAAAGCAGCTCGGCCGTTTTTCACTCTCTCGTTGAACAGTTGAGCGGTTTCCGTTAATGCAATTCACACTAATATCATTGCGTGTTCTTTTGAGCACATTAACTAAATAGTCAGTCAGTCGAAACGGACGGAAAACTCGCAAAACAAAACTTCCTCTACACAAACCCCATCCGGTTAGAGGAGACGGACATCCGGTCGAAACCGGTGATTATAGCCCCGCCTCTTGTCTGGAAAGCGGCGCATTCTATTGGTTAATTTTCCTGCCTCTCCACCAATAAAGCATTTTTAATGGACATTTAAAAGGCGTGTTCTTTTCTCAGTACAAATCTTTGTATTTTTATTGGTCGACCTGGGTGTCAATCGTAGCCCCTTAAAAATCACATGGTGACTGTAACATGGCTGCTGAAAACTCTTCTAGCATAAACATGTCTGCACAAAAAGCTATTTCTGCGGTTTCTCCCCTCACTCTGCGAATTATTGCTGAGTGCCCAGTGACAAAAGCAAGAGCTTGTGATTTAATCCTGCCACACTGCGCCGTCAGCACCCCGGTTTTCATGCCTGTGGGTACTCAGGGGACCATGAAAGGAATCACTGTGGATCAGCTGGAGGGTCTTGGATGTCAAATATGTCTTGGGAACACATATCACCTGGGCATGAGACCGGTAGGTAAAACAGTTAGTGGCTATAATAAATAAAGGCACATTTTTTGTAAGTGTGCGTTTTCCTTTTTACACTATTGTTTACAGGGGCCTGATTTGATCGACAAAGCCAATGGTTTACACGGGTTCATGAATTGGAAGAGAAATCTGTTAACAGTAAGTACAACTTTTCTTAAAGGACAGTTTCACAGATTTTTAAGTATTTCTTAAAACATAAGTCAGGCGCCCAAATGAACAGTGAAATAGATTTTTCTTGCTGTAATAATTCCTCCTGTTCATACTGACCATCAGAAGATTTGTAATGCACTTACAAAGTAAATGATGGGGGCCAAATTCCACAAGCCTCCCTCTGTTCAAAAATGTATTAAAAATCTTATGTGAAGCTAAAAGATGCTTCAGTTGTCCAAATGAGTCAGAGCAAGTAGATATTTCTCAACGTTAGAGGCTTTTTAGTTCCAAAGTTCCTCTTTTTGTTACTCCACGTTCACCGCAGCTTAACAGGGAAACAATGTCAGAGGAAATACAAAGAGGGAATTTGATGGTCCCCATCTCTTACATTGAAAGTGCATTTGAAGGGGATGTTATTATGAACAGTGAGTAAAACCTCGTTCAGTCTTCATATGGTCACCTGACTGCTGTTTTAAGACAGACTTGAAAACTTGTGAACTATGTTTTAATGAAGCATAGATAACAGAAGAGTTGAACGCAGTGTTTCACCTTATTTTCCTTACAGGACAGTGGAGGGTTTCAGATGGTATCACTTGTTGAACTCTCAGAGGTCACTGAAGAAGGGGTCAAGTTCAAGTCCCCCTATGATGGCAAAGAGATCCTCCTAACTCCTGAAAAGTCCATCGGCATACAGAACAGTCTGGGTCTGCAATGATTCAAATTCCTTTAATGAATGTAAACTAAAGATTTGGACCATGTCCTCACTTTGCCAGTAACTAACAGGCAGCATCTCCATGTTTCTCTATGTTCTTTCAGGGTCAGACATCATGATGCAGCTGGACGATGTGGTCAGCAGCACTGTAACAGGACCACGGGTGGAGGAGGCCATGCACAGATCCATTCGCTGGCTGGATCGCTGCATAGCAGCCAATAAAAAACCAGACAAACAGAATCTTTTTGCCATTATCCAGGGAGGGCTGAATTCAGAGCTTCGCAAAACCTGTCTCGATGGTAAAAAATCTTGTTTTGTTGTACAATACTTTTTCCACTTTTGATCACTTACTGCTCTCTCTGTATACAATATTTTAAAATGCCATGGAAACCCATTTATGTAGACCTACTTTTACAGTTGGCTGGCAGCTTGGAATTCTTCAAACTGTCAAGACTGATATTTCCTGTCAGTTTTATATTGTACTTTGATATTGACAGCAGGCATCAAACAGCATTTTGGCAAATAATAAGCGAAAGTCACATATATTTTATTGTCAGGTCTTCTAAATTACCCAGTTATAAACAGTTTGACTGTGAGACACTGATGATAAGGGGTCAAACTTGTTCCTTTCTTGTAGAAATGACTAAACGTGATGTTCCTGGTTTTGCAATTGGAGGCCTGAGTGGAGGAGAGGAGAAGGATGACTTCTGGCGGATGGTTACGCTGAGTACGGACCACCTGCCTCGAGAGAAGCCTCGCTACCTCATGGGTGTGGGGTACGTTTGTTTGTATACTGTAAGATTCCTCATGAGAACAACTGTAGTGCTTATTGCTGTGGTGTTATAAATTGGCGTAAAATGTTTGCTGCAGGTATGCTGTGGATTTGGTGGTGTGTGTCGCTCTGGGATGTGATATGTTTGACTGCGTGTTTCCCACCCGAACTGCAGTAAGCTATACAACCTCACACACTGATGAATCATTTTTAATCACCTAATTCCATGTGTGTTTCTGACGGTCATGTTTCTTTTCCTGCAGAGGTTTGGCTCTGCCTTGGTACCTTGGGGAGCTATCCAGTTAAGAAGTAAGCAGTATGCCAAAGACTTTCAGCCCATAGACCCAGACTGCGATTGTCCCACCTGCAAGAGGTAAGTTGAGAACAAACAACAGATTGTTACGTAAGCCTTGTGGTTTGGCTCACAACATAAATCTTGTATGTTGTTCCTCTTTAGTTTGTTCCTCTTTAGTTTTTCAAAGCATTTCTTTGGAACTTTCATTGGAACAGAAATTAAAGCATATGCAGAACTAAAGGGCCCAGGAAGCTGTGGCTCAGGAGATAAAGCATATCATCCACTAATCAGACAGTTGGTGATTTGTGTATGTATGTGTGTGTGAATGGGTGAGTGAGCGTAAAAAACATTGCAAAGCACTGTTTCGCTCCAGATGAGCATGTTGACACTTTGCATGGCAGCCTCTGCCATCAGTGTAATGTGTGTGTTAATGGGTGACTAGTGGCATGTGCTGGAAAGTGCTTTGAGTGGTTTGAGATTAGGGAAGCGCAATGTAAATACAGCCAATTTAGACTTGATTGCCTTGCAGCAAATTACTTCATTTTGGTCTAAAACCGGAATATTTGGCAGATAGGCAACTGCCTCATTATTTTGTCAGCATTTAATTTAATTTATTGTATGTATTTTCACTGTATATCACACAATAAAATCTGTATAGACATACAGCTATTTTAAAGCTATTTAGATGATATCTAGATATATAGTCAGTTTAAAATGTCAGTTTGCTCCAAATACATATTGTCAGTGATACAGTTTGGTGCCAGTGTTTGGTTTTAATACATTTTATATAGTATAAATGGTTTTAAAATGTATAACTGGAAGAAAGGTGTGACTGATGTTCTTGTCTTCTGTTTCAGACATAGTCGGGCTTACCTGCATGCGCTTTTTAAGAGTGACACTGCTGCCATGCATCACGTCACAATCCACAACATTGCCTACCAGGTCAGTATTAGAAATGTCTCATAGCATAAGAGTTAACACACGACTCACAATTAAAGCCAGATTTAACAACAACAACAAAAACAATTTTCCACATAACACAGCAACATTTTTACTTTCGGTTCCTCTATTTACACTATAATGTAGCTGTCAGCAGATATAAGTGTATAAACATATATAAATAGAAAATTTATGACGACATTGGAAACAGTTGTAATAAAATACAACATGTCTTGTAATTACATGCACAAAAGACCCGTTAGTGCATGTATTATTTGTGTTACATCACTTCAGTAATTTTCTGTATTCAGTATCTGCAATCCTGCAAGTTAGAGATATTAACCCGAGCCACAAGTCCACACAGTGGACACAGTTTCTAAAAGTCTAATTGCTCTGACAGAAATCTGACAGAACGTGTTGAACTTTACAAACAAATTTGATGTGATTCAATTATCATCTTTAAGCACTTTCTTCAAACTTGCTCTGCAGCTCTGGCATTATCAAAAAGATAATGAGTCTCCTTTTGTGACAGCTGTGTCCCAAGAAATAATGTTCAAGTTGAAAGTGCATAGCAGATACTGCCTGATTATGCAACATATTCATTATTTATTTTTTCAAAAGTGTTTTATTATTTTTGTCCCCATTAAAGCTACAGTAGCAGGGTGGCTCTAGGGACAGGCATGCTGGTTTTATCAGTGTAAGTATTTGATGAATTGCTATGAAATTTTATAGACCTTTATGGTCTTCAAGTGGATGAAACCTAATGAGTTTCCTGACTTGTCATTCAGCATCTCCAGCAGGTCAAAAGTTAGTTAGTAGCTTCAATTCATAGCAGGATACCTCTACAGCTTGTGAGCAAAGTCCCAACAGATATTAATGCTAACACGCTAAGATGTTACCTGCTGCCATTGTAAATTGTAGCATGCGCAAAATCTTACGATATACTCTAGGGATGCCGACTTTATATTCTATAAAGGTGCAGAACAGAAGATGATTTCTGGCTGGAGATCAATACTCACATGTTTTTTCCTCAGTTCATGAAACATTTCTCTTTGCAGCTCACTCTGATGCTCTCCGTGAGGCGGAGCATTGTGGAGGGCCGTTTCCCTGAGTTTATCCAGACGTTTATGAAGCGAATGTTTCCCTCTCGCGACCAGTACCCCAGCTGGGCTGTGGATGCTTTAGCCTCCGTCAACATCACATTGGAATAAAGCTTGGAAGGCGACTGTTTTATTCAGTGTGGGGATTAACGTCAAACAATGACTGAAAGCTTTGATATCTTTTTAAGTGGCTCTTTTATGGATGATTGTTTTCTACTCTTTGTTTATATTTATTTTGCCACATTCATTGGTGGTGAAGAAAATGGCTTTAAATCTGAAAGAATAAAGCCTGATTGTCTTTTGTAACAACCTGCTTTACTCAGCCTCTACAAATTGTCCTCAGAGTACACATTATGATAATGTGTGACTGAATGGGGTTTAAATGAGGTTTGAAACACATGAACTATCTCCTGATATGCTCAGACAATTTGTTACCATGGCTACGCAGTTAGGCCCACCCACTTAAAATGAAATGTTTTGCCTTCCTGTCAACCCAGTTTTATGTGGATGAACTCATTACAAGGTATTTTTATTCTTGGCAAGGCATAATATGAATAAATGAACATGCATTTTCTCATGATTTACTCTTTTTCCTAATAGAGTAATAGATGTCAGCTGACTGTTCCAACAGAGAGATGAACCTGGCTCACTACAGATTGTGTGCTTGTGTCATTTCACATCTTCCCACCAGAGGGCAAAATAGACAAAACCAGAACAAAGTGTGACAGTAAAACTGAATTATATGCTGTGGTACAGTAGAAACAGCAGTCCAGCTGTCTCTAAGAAAAAATAGCATTAGATTTTTATGCAGGAAACTAAAACATCAAAATTATTCACAACCCTGGGTCGGCATCTGTTATAAAAACAATAATAATGACAGATCATTATCTGTGTTATCCATTGTTCTTCATCTAATCATTAATTGATTTAGGAATAATCCTGTTTGACCCTGTGAGTGAAGGTTTTGTTTGGAGCTCACAGAGGTGCTGGTTCATCAAGGCTCTGCCAAAGGTAATTAATATTAATTAATGCAAGTTCATTTGAATAACACCTGTTGTCTTGTGGCTTTGAGTCAACAGTTCTCTCTAGCACCACATTTGAATTTCATTATAGCTTCTGTTATAACAATATAAAACATTCAACCCCTGACATGTAATGCGTGCTAAGCAAACTAATATCTAGAAAATTGGTGTACAATGAATAGGTTTTTGTGCATAATGAGTCGTTTACAAGTGAGACAAGTTTAGTGATAAGTTACAATAAGAGCAATCTAATATTCATAGAGGGAACTATTCATATGATAATATTGAGTTCAGAGACCTTTTGTATTTTTATATCATCATAGCCCACATTTATAGGAACTTCCAGCTCTGTATGTGTCCCTATTATTCATATACATACATTATTTACAGGATTATGATTCTTTTTCATGAGGAGAGTGACCTTTTTATGGAGTCCTTTTGCGTCTACTGTGTATTTTGATTATATGTAGCATGTGGATGCTTGGTGAGAAAGTAACAGCATGCAGAGCTTAGTTGGCAAGCCCTGCAGAATCGTGTTAAGTGTCTGAAAATGAACACGCACAGCCAAAGGGTTGTTCTAAATACATTGGATACATTCTCATGTATAGGCTATTTCAGCACTAACATTTCTAACATGGAAAACATGCCTCTAAAAATAACTATAAACCTACAGGCTAATGTTCAGAAGCCGTGTTAACGTGAGAAAAACTGTAGGTCTTCATGCAAAAAAAAAAAAAAAAAAAATGTGTAGACTCACAACAGACGCGCACAGGTCCCCACAAAAGTATGATGGACATTTCTGAGGATCACGTGTGTACGACAATTTTAGTATTCAGGATTAGACTGTACAGTAGAATGCAAATAATGCAACGCAGATATTAATGGAGAACGTTTATTGTAGATTTTATGTGTACTGTTTTTGTTGTGGTAGATTTTTTTTGTTTTGTTATTCCTGACATGCAAAGTCGTCGCAACAGTATTCCCCAACGGCTGGTTCCATATTTGCAGTCAGCGCGTCCATGCGGAGCTCAGGCAGGGAGGATGCTGGTCTTGAGAGAGGCAACCAGTTGCTCAACAGCTGTCACAGTAAAAGTGGAGCCTCCCCTACGCACCGACGGATGAGCATCCTATACCTGTTGCCTCGGCGGGAAGAAAAGTAGAGCTGCATTCTGACGGGTGCCAAAAAAGAAGAAGGAAGAAGTTGATTTTTCTGGTTAGGAGGGAGGTCGAGGACGATGCCATGAAGTGTTATCATCAATGTTTTTGTTCAGCGTTTTGAATAGCAAGAGGAAGAGGGACGGAGTTGGTTTTGGGGTGGTCCACCTCCTCGGTTTGGAGGTGCGGTTTGCGGTGATCTTTGTCTCTGTCTCTGGGCTCTAAGGAGGAGAGCCATGGTCGAACTGGAGAAGGAGGTGCTCCCGCTGCCCCCTCGGTATCGGTTCCGAGACCTGTTGCTCGGGGACTGGCAGACCGACGACAGGTAGGGATGCCGCTCTTGCACAGTTTACGCACGGCGCACTGAGTCCATTGCATATGAGAGCATCATATCACCTTATTTAAAAAGTATGCATTTGTTTGGCGTTTGCATTTTCTCTCTTTGATCTCACGGAATCAGGTTTTTTAATGTGTTGGAGCTATTCTACGGTCAACTGTGCAGCTCTATTGTAGTGGGTGCTGCAACAGGTTCTACCGTGTGTGCGCAGAGGCAACTGTTGCTAGTAGTGCTAATACAGTACTATCACACCAAAATCAACATATCCTTTTAATACCAAGGGAAACAAAACAGACTAAATATTCATTGATTCATATTTTTTATTCAATTTATTTTCATTTCATGCATTTGGAGCATCTTTTAAACAACAAAACATTCCTTTGGTGGCACCTACCAGGATGAAAATCCCTAGTGAGCATCAGTATGTCACCCTTTTCATGTTACTCCTCATGCCATAATTCCTGAGATTTACACTGAACCATCTGCTACCTGGAAAGGCAATTTCAAGTGGATGCTCTCAGTAACTGGCAATTAACCTTTGCTTACACTCCATTTGCAGAGCAGTAGATTTGACGTGCTATATGATATATGCATGGCTTAATTTGGCTATTTCATTATGCTGTCTAATGGAAAACCTTAACCTTCATTTCACACGTGGTCTCACTCGTTGCTAGGTGGAAATAATGCGGACCAAAACACTTGCTCCTGGAGTTGAGTGGGTGTCTCGAATCGGATAATTGGAGAACCTTGCTACTGCAAGCATGAAAGAGATGACCAATCCAAGTCCAGACATTGCCAGACATTACAGAGACAATAGTGCTATACTGTGCATAACATGTTATCTAGACTGAGGCCTCATCTGTCAAGAATGCATATTATTGGAATTGTGTCTATGCTCAAACAACCAGTATTGTTTTATTTTGTGATTAATCATAATATTATACTGTGTACTTACAGTATCTCTAAAAGGCGTGAACAGGCCTGCACTCCCCCTTCTCTGATGATCTTCTGGCCTTCTGTAATTTGTCGGCTCTATTGCCCAAGGAAAAATGTTTCCAAACCAGAGTGCAGTGTGACCTCAGTCACCTGATTACAGGCTCATTGACAGGGGGGTTGCTGCGTGTTTCTTGGAAGTCCACAAGACACAAAAGGGTAGTTGATAGTCATGGTACTGTTAAAAACTGGAAGAGTTGACAACAGCATAGATGATTTCACCAATTGATTGTAAAATAAACAACAGAGAAAGGCTGTTCAGCTGAGATTGCTTTTGTTAGTTGGGAGTTTACAGAGATAGTTGGAAAGGAGTGTGTTAGCTGGTGCCGCAGATGTGCTGCAATACCCTGTAAACACAGTACAATCAGGATGATGTAGATGAGTGTTTCCAGGGATATCCTGGTGTCCATCACTTTCGGGGCTCTAGAAAGCACTGAGGCTCAATTAAAGCCCCTGCGTAGGCTGTGTATGTACATTTATTTTGTCGTATGGCAGAGCTGTACTGTACAGTCCACGCATCCTGTCTGCTTCATCCACTAGGTAGATCCTAATTATGGGCATTTGTATTTAGCAAAGTAGAAAATTAGTCCATTGTATTTGTAATATGTGTAACTGTGTATTTGTGATTGCCACTCTCTATAGCTATTCTATATGTGTTTGATTAGAATTTTTTTTTATATACATACATGTAGACACTTCTGAAGGAGAATTTACAGATTTACAGAGCGCATTGGTTACAATGTTGATCTCAGCGTCCAGGGAGTATTAGGTGCCATAAAATGGACTGATTGGAAAGAAAACAAGAACTGTGATTGATAGTGACAGAAAGCTTAATTACAGCTGAATCACACAGCATTTATGTGCCATGCTCCATTAATCTATAAGATAAGCCTTTAACTAACAGACAGTGGGTGTAGGAGCACAGATGTAGCTCCATACAGTATGACCACATCCCAGCACATCAAAAATGTCAACATGTGTACACATAACTTATCTCCTTGACACTTACGGTTGCACTCTACTCTGGGGAAAACATACATTACCAATCCATATAATCCCTCTTCTGTCCTTCCTCCTCTCAGCTGGCATCCCTCTGGGGGAGTGTGTGTTTATATGTCCAATGGACATATAAATGGGGTGAGGCAGGGGGATGTATGGACATTGTCCATACATCCCCCTGCCTCACCCCATCCCACTCCTCCACATCTTAGTTCTGATTGAAGTGCCTCCAATACCATGCTTTAACCCCCTTTCAAGAGCTCTCCTGTAACTCATTGGAATACATTGTGTCAAGGGCTCTCAGGTGAGGCGATTTTCAGCACAGACTTTTTAAAGAAGGGAATTGATTTCATAATGTATTTCACACATCTACCATATGCTTCTGATTGTATCTATAATGGCTTTTTAAAAAACCTTTGCAGATGTTTTTTTAATATTAATTTTTAAGTCGGCTTGTATCCTGGGCTGATGTAGTTTGTGTCATGGAGGGGGTATCCTGGCCCTCAAATGTATACTCATGAATATTGTATTCCTTAATTTTACATTGCCTTTGGTTTTGAAACAGGATTTGGTTATAAAACATGCAAAACTGCAAACATATTAGAACCCTGCATTGGCTGTACCAAATTTTTTAAAAATTGGAACAAATGTTAGTAAAATGTGGCTTGTTTTATTCTGTACAGACTGAAACAATCCTTCTTTCCCAGATAGATTGAATTTGAATGGGAGACTGCTGCTCAAAGTTTCCTTGCAACTGCCTATTATTGTTATCGATGTAGCTCCCACAATCCATAACTTAATCAAGAATGTGTCTGATAATCATTCAGTATGTGAACATGTGTCCTGATGATAGAGAAACATGTCAAGGACAAAATGTAGGATCTTTTTAATGTCACTGTTCTGATTACATGGACACCATTTATATTATCTGGCAGTGAGTCAGAAGCTTCTGTTTTGAGAAAATGCCAGATGACTAAACAATTAAATACAGTTCTTTTTTGCCAGTCAAAGGAGCTTTCTGGCTTTCGCCCAAAATGAACTGATATTGAGCCCTGATATGGAAGAAATTTTCCAACCTGGTTGTTTCTGTTAAGATAGGTATTTGATTCCATAAATCACATCACAGCCCATAAAAATGGTTAACTAAGCTAGCTTTCTTCTAGGATTTAGTGAGTTCTTTTCATTCACAAATTCACCTGTTTGATTTTTTGAATTTTCAGAAGATTGAATGTCCTGGTGTAATGCACAGCAATTACTCCAGCAGTGCAAAGCAATATACCGTTATTCACAGACTTGATAGCTTGCTCGTAAGAGTCAATCAACACACATGACTTGCAGCACACCTCTGTTGTATGTCTAATTTGTTAGAAGAAAAACGAATTACAACAGAGTCTCCATTGCTCCACACTAGATGGTCTCAGCGGGAGCTTTCCTCAGAGTCCAATATTACCATACAAATGACAGCCTTTTGTCCTCAAAACAATCTCTTATTGGCTGTCGCCTCCACATCTTCTCTCACTCAATCTCTGTCTACTCTTCCTCATCCTTTAATTCCCTTCTCCCCCTTAATTCCTCCAGTCAAAACTTAATCCAGTAAGGCCAATGTACAGCATGATCTATCAGTATTGTCAATATTCGTGCCAGTTTTACAATGCTGTGACTTCAGTATAAGGTGAACGCTGAATACCTTTAGTGAGCCTTTCAGATCTCATGCAGTTTGGATCTCAGTAACATAATTTATAAGACAGTTCAGAAGGCTGATAGCAATCTCTGTCAAGAATTGTAGCATCGTGGACCTATTATTCATCATGTCTGCCCAGTTATCTGGCATAAAGGGAGCTTATTAAAAATACAGATGGCATGTATGATGGGAAGAGTGTGACTGAAAAGGTGATTTTATCAGACTTGAAGCTGGGTGAGAGAGAGAGAGAGAGAGAGAGAGAGAGAGAGAAAGAGAGAGACAGAGAGAGAGAGAGATGCAGGGATGCAGGGATGCTTCGACTATTTTCTGGGAAGGGGTGCTGTAAAAATGCAGCATGAACTACTACACCTGTTGTACATAGACTACTTCACTCCTCGCACAATTATCACTTCCTTCATGGTGTCCCACCCTGGACTGCACTGTCCAACACAGCAGTGCTGATTAGACTGAGCTATTAATGAGCCAAAGGTTTTAATTTCAAATATTCTGACAATGATACAGCTATTAGGAAAACAAGGAAGCAAGATTTAGATGTTCACAAAGCATCCTTGTTATTGTGACAACAAACATGGTTAATATCAAAGAGGTATAGCCTATGTCACACATGCTCTTATCAATCATGCCTTAATAAAAAAAATTAAAAGTCATTACACAAATCATCGTCTACTTGAATGAGAGACCATGAATGAAAATCTTTTTTATACAGTCATATCTAAAAAATAAATTGCATGAAAATGAACCTGAGGTCAAATGAAAATAGGCAAACATAGAAATTGTTTTATCTGCAGTTAACTCAGCTGGTGTCTGAACATTTGGACACTTTTCACAACTGTACTTTCACTGTCAGCTGTCATTTCAGTCTCTCTGTTTCTCTCGGGGGCGCTTAGCTGGCTCAAAGGGAGCCCAATTTCACTCGATGTGCTAGATAACTATGCATCAAAAGTTCTAACATGAAAAGAAAAAGCTCTGTGTGTTTATGTCTACATCACTATATCAGACTGCATATATGTGCCATTTACTGATTGAGACATTTTCAATTCAGTTCAGTTTTCAATTCGATTTTATTTATATAGCGGAAGAGGAGAGAGTGAGTGAGTGAGAAAGAGAGAAGCACAATAACAACAGTAATAACAGTAAAAATGATAATAATAATGGAAGTATGACTAATGATAATAATCATTTTCATTCGTTGCATTGCATTAGTATTCATAGTATTCATAACTTTAGTAACATGAGTCAGCAGTTTTTCTTGCTAAGTTGCTAGGTGCTAAGGAGCACTTCTTGGCTTAAGATGATGCGAACAGTAGTGGCCTGGTTTTTTGCGTACAAAGTCATTTCTCTTTACATTTATGATTTCTGACAATCACATCACTACCCTATGAAAGTATACATTCTTTATAACAGTGAACAGAACCTCCGATGCGCAGCCAGTATTCTCAATCTGGTGCTGGTCGGTCGCAGGAACATTGTGTCAAGACCGAAATTAACCACAGCACACTGTGACTTTATTAGGAGCAAACAATGCGTTCTGTCTGTAGCTTCTTCAGGTTCACATAGCAAAATAACTCACGTGTGATGGATACAAATGGGGTCACATGACTAATTCATTAATTATAATTCCTGTCAAAAACAGAATCACTGCTCCTATTTAATACATAGGCCACATATAACCGCCACTTAAATTAAGTAATAACAAAATAGTTATTGCTGAAAAGACAAAAAAATAGAGAAAAGGGAGCTATTAAAATGATAACTGAATAAAATAAGGAAGTGAGCGATGGGCTAGAATTATATTCAGACATAAGTTTTCCTGACAGGGGCACTTTTGACCTTTTTTATACATTTCTTTAACATAGAAAATTCATTTTTAAGTGCATTACACACTAGGGGGGATTTTGCAAAGAGGCATGTATGTATATATTATTTTGTTATGATGATAATATTATTAACTTAGAAGTCATTATGCTTATTCTTCAAGATAACTCCTACATGGATAGTTTTGAATAGGCAGACCTCGTAACTTCTTTCCTTACTTGTGCACATCCTCACAGCGGTGCACATAATACTGCCAATTTAGATCTAGAGGGAAGTAAAACTAAAAACACCCATTTGCTAATTGAAAATAATTTGGGGGCCCTGCATGGTCTATGGCAAGCTGGGTCTTAGAGTGGGGTAGGGTAATAAAACCAATGCATCTGCCCTAATGAATAGCCCATCCTATTAATTAAAAGAAAGCTTCTAAAAACAACATCCGGATTAATATTGGCGAAGAGGAAAGGTTGCAAGTAGGGCCGGACGTTAAAGACAGGTCTGTCTTTAACGGATGGAGGGCTCATGTATGGTCTTAATGTGCACTGCTGTTGCCTGTGAGAAGGCTGTATACAGTACAAGGAAGGCATTACTTGAAGGCAGAGTGAGAGACACTACAGTTTGTTGCACACAGCCAGAGTTTATTACATTAGAGTTTTTTTGTTCTTCGTACGCAACCTCTGCATCCTCTGGCTACATGTATATAATTTAATACACTAAAATATATTAGAGCTAAAGATAGTGGATAGATATTAAAGCTATAGCCTTTCCCTTTGTTAACACTGATAAGCAATAGCCTGAGGCTGTATAGAGAACAGCCTCCACAGAGTCACCGAAGGGTGTGTCCCTCAGGGTCAGCTTTCCTTCTTCATGGTTCTTTCATTTTTAGAGCTTTTTTTTAGCAACCACTGGGCTTTAATAAGCTAGATATTGAATTACCCAACCTTTCTTACGGTTAGAAAAACACTGTCAACACTTAAGAGCCTTCCTGCTGTGGATACTAACACAGCCATGGGGCTGACTAGCATGTGTCTGAGCACTTCTGGGCTCCGGTGGTGCTCAATGTTGCTGGAAGGCCCTGTGGTATCAGAGTGGGGTCAGGGAGCTGCTGTGCCACGCTGTTGTTAGGGGATCACAAAGACTGTTGTCCACTGATCGCAGCTCCCTTATTCCCAAATTGTGTTAGCTTAATACGCCATAGGAGTTGTCTTTCAAATCCAGGCGGTTATAGAGATACAAGGGATAGGCAATAGAGACGGCTTCTCATGTTTCATTCCTTTCGCGTTGAACTTGTCATTCTCAAAGCGGCTGTTCAAAGATGACTTTAAAGAAGGTTGATATTTCACGTTGATTTGATCTCACACTAAATGTCTGCACATATCTGAAGCTAATCGAAGGGAAAGGGAGATAGAATGTCATTTGATGGCTTTTAATAGAGTTGTGCACCAATTGAGGCCTATTTTGTTTCACGAAAGAGATGTATGGGTTTTTTTGTGAGAAAATCCCTCTTAAGGGAATAATGCATTGCTTTTCTTCGAATCCAGCAGTCACATTGAACTCTTTCTTCCACTGAAACATCCGCTATGTGCAGTTTTTCCTTCAGTTAAACAATGGAGACTATGTGTCAATTGGTCCTCTGATACACACTTTGTAGTGAATGTTCATTTCAGCAGAGAATGAGGCAAGTTCGCTTACGTCAGGCAGTGGTTTAAGCAAGGGCTGGGGAACTTCCACTGATGATGTATGGAAAGTTTTAATCCCTGGAAACCCAGAGGTTTTTCAGGAAATGGCTCTGCGTAAAGGCTACAGAGCACGCTTACTTACTGTCGATAATGTAGGATACATTACACGTTTCAGGGTAATGATGCCCAATCATTTGCTTTCTGCGCTTCTCCCAGGCTGGTTGGATAGAGATCAGGTCATTGTTGGAGGCTATGTATGAAAGTATACACAGCAGATCAAATAATAGAATTTTCTCCCTCAAAGAGACCAACAGAGATAGAGAATATTGAAATGTCTCTGTCATCATTAAGGTATTATGAAAATATTTGCTTTTATCATTGGAAAGTAAAAATCCATGTCATGGCAGCAATGAGTGGTATTAATAACATTTGATGTTCTTTTTATCTGACATTGTCAGTTCTAAAAGAAACATGTGCCTTTTACCACAATGAAAGGGTCTTTTTCTTTAGGGGGGATGTGAACGTATACATATGCTCCTTTTTCTTTTCTTCTTTTTCTTTTCTTCTTCTCCATCTCCCATCAACACAGTCAAATATGTGATGGTTGTGTATCTGGGTCAGGGACACGCTGTCCTTTCAACCATTGGTTGGATGTAGCAGAAAACACCTTCCCTTAAGCTGTTAGAGTGGCCCTGTGGTGAGGTGCAATTTATTTGCCTCTTGTCATCCCTTTGAATTTCTCCTACCCTCATTGGTAGTCTGTGTATATTATTATTGCAGGTGTTTGTGTGCTTCTTATACTTGTGTGCGTCTTTCCTATTTTAGATGTGTCAATAGCTTCTTAATATTTCCATTTGTACACTCTGATTTTAAAAGTTCAAAACAGAGCTGCAATTATTTTCGATTAATCTGCAATTTTGTTTTGTCTATAAAATTTCAGAAACTGGTGAAGTCTTTAAATGTCTTGTTTTGTCCAACCAACAATCCACAATCCAAAAATGTGTCAGTTTACTACCATTGCTATCGATCTTTACTAGGACTGCAACTAAGGATAACTTTCATTATCGATTCATTTTGCAATTCTTTTTTAAAATTGGTTAGTTAATGGTTTAGTCAATGAAATGCTAAACAAGTTACACACTTTCCTAGAAGCATGATGTTTTCAGTTTTCTTGTTTTGTCTGAATAACAAGAGATGCACCAACCCAACCTTTTCAGTCCCAATACGTCACCTGGGCTTTGAGTATCGGCCAATACCAAGTACCGATCTGATACCAGTGTTTAATAAGCTGTATGCGTCACTATGTGTAAGACACTGGGATCATTCTTCTATGTGTAAGGCAACATCTGGCTTCATTTAAACAGTGATTTTATAACTATGTAAAATAAAATGTAACAAAGAAATATAAAGATATAAATTTACTGAAATGCTTTTTATTAAAATAATGGTATCAAATTCCAGATTGGCCCAGAACGTCACCGATAGCCGATTCATTTATTTGCGTCAGTATTAAAATGAAATCCTATAAGTATCGGTATCTATACATCTCTATGAATAACAGTCTAAAATGTTAAAGATATTCAATGAACTGTCATATATGAAATGGAGAAAAAAAGGGACATTTTCCCATTTAAGAAGCTTGAACATCAAATATTCTTGGCATTTTAACTTGAAAAAGCAAACACACTGTACCTGAGCTTGTAACCACATTTAGAAATGTTTTAATTATTTTTAAATTATGATATATACGATTCTGGTTTATTTTTTTCCGAATTTCATGCTTCAAATATGAATTTGAATTTCTGCTGGGTTTTATATAGAGAATTAACCTTGATGTCACTACTGATTTTTCCTGTGAGATTTAGTGCGTAGAATATTTCACTTGATTACCTTATTTCTTTTTTTCCCTACTTCACTGGTATGAATACTATTTCTGAGTTGTATGTGGAGGTTGTGATGAGCTGATGCTATGCTGCTGTTCATGCATAGATTTGGATTTCTTTAGTCTCTTCCACTGTGTCATTAGATGGCCAGTGCTGTGTCATTATACAGCAAAGGCACGGGTGGAAGAAGCAGGAGAACAAGGTTCATCTCTCTCTCTCTCTCTCTCTCTCTCTCTCTCTCTCTCTCTCTCTCTCTCTCTCTCTCTCTCTCTCTCTCTCTCTCTCTCTCTCTCTCTCTCTCTCTCTCTCTCTCTCTCTCTCTCTCTCTCTTCTCTCTCTCTCTCTCTCTCTCTCTCTTTAAGAGCCTCCTCCGCATGTCCTCCTCTATCTGTCCATCTGTCTGTCTATTTATCTGTCTGCATTTTTGTCTGCTCTCTCGCTCTCTCTCTCTCTCTCTCTCTCTCTCTCTCTGTCTCTCTCTCCTCTCTCTCTCTCTCTCTCTCTCTCTCTCTCTCTCTCTCTCTCTCTCCTCTCTCTCTCTCTCTCTCTCTCTCTCTCTCTCTGTGTCTCTCTTTCACACCCCACCTCTCAGACTGTAAATGCAAATGCAGAAATGCAAGTCCTCCCCAGGCTCAGGTTTTCTTAATTTTTTCTTGTTTCCAGCTGTTAAAGCTGCTGTTTTTGCTTTAAAGCAATTTAAGTTTAGATTAGTTTCAGAGAGGGACCTGTTTTGGGGATATTCCATCATAGCACTGAAATGATTGTTTTCTTCATAAAGCAACATGATTTTTTTCTCTGCAGAACAGTGTCTCAAAGCAGTTTTTCCTCAACAATTATATAATAATTCACTTTCCTTGTGCTTTTTGGACGATATTGTGCTGATATGTGGCTCGCCCAGAGGTGCCACTGTGTCTTTTGTTTTGAAATAACGCTCTTTACGAGCTTTTAATGTGTTTTCCCTCCCATACTCCCTTCAGATTAAAGATCCCGACTCTCAATCTATCCAACAGCTGAACTCTTTATTGGGCTATATTTCCATTTTTACTTTACTCCCTCTGTTGTACACTCAAGTGGAAAAGCTCTCGCTTAGAGAAACACATGAAGAGCAAAATGACCTCTAAAATTATCCTCTTCCACTGGGGAAGCTATCACAGGTTCTTCTAGCATTTTAAGAGGCTTGGAGGACTCTGATGACTCTAATAAAAGTCTTAAGGCAATAACAAAGAAACAAGAAACAGATTTAGCAAAGAACAGAATAATGCTGTCATGGTAAGACATGGATTTGATTGTATAATATGAAATTTATAGCAAACATTTTCCCATTTTTGGTTCGTTATGAGGGCGATAACCCAAAACTTGACACAGCAGAACTCTTCAGAAGCAGAGAAGAAGCAACACGTTTTTATGTCATGCATTTGGATGTGTGCTTGAATACAGGTTGGCTTTGGTTCTTTGTAATTGGAAAGGTTGGGAAGAGTACATTTGATTTTTCAATGTAATACAGATTACCCTCTTTACATTGTAATAATAACTTCAATCATCTTGATTGCATCATCACTTTAATGAATGTGTTTTCTAATCAAAAGGTGCAATTACACATCCTTGGGCTTTCATGAGCCTGGCGAGCTCTGCATATATACATGTTCTTCTGTTTTCCATCATGTGTGCAAAAGCATTATTGTCAGCATGCTGCTGAGTGAGGAGGGAGCCATCAACAAGTTACAGCGGGGCTATCAGCTCCGATGGCTGAAAACACTTCACAAGTATATGTTTGCTCACATCTGCTCATGTGAGAGGCAGGGAAAAGACAACGAATCCTGCGTTGCCATGGCAACAAAGAGGAAAGTAACCCCCTCAGCCCCCAAATGTTGCTGGGAATGTCTGCCGCTGTTTTTGATCTGTGTGTCTGACCATGTGGGTTGCTGGTAGCATCACTCTGGAACCCTTGGAAGACCCCCCCCCATCCCCCCACCCCAACCCCCCTCCTTCTCCCCACCACCACCTTCCTCTTCCTGCGGACAGGAGAATAGATTGCCAACGTTGTTCTTCTCTTTCATCTGTCTGTGCGTTGTGAGGAGACCACCAGTGAGCCGAGTCTGGCGTTTTTCATCCTCGACCTGAGTCATCCACTCTTGCCTCAACAGGATGAAAGGAGAGCTACTGAGAAGTCTCCCCTGAGGTGGTCAGACAGGAAATACAGTCACCGTCAGTCTGGCTGGTTATGTGTCTGTACACATGTAAGGGCTGTCTCAAGAGTGTCTCTCTGCCATTTTCATCACGTCGCTCCATGAGCGTCCATGTCAGATGGGCGTATGAATGGTCTAATAATCCTAATAACTTTGTTGCAGGTGTGTATTATAGCCTGTGTGTACAGTATGTGTGCGTGTCCCTCTAACAGGAGGGTGCCAGAATGGAAAGGGAAAAAGAGCAGTAATTATGGCCTCCCATGTTCAGCAGAAACATCAGAGGGAAGTAATTTGTTGCTCTATATTTAATCAGTGGAGATAACGAGACTGACTGCAGCTGTCTGGGCCTATGGGCAGGCGGACAAGCAGGAACACCATTTCCTTCAAAACCCATTAGTCTTTAATGTAGCAAGCCACAGTGTCTTATTTCCATACTTTTCATAGTTCGAATAATCATTATCACCCTTTCTATCTCCAATTGGCCCAATTGAACACTTTTTCTTCTTCACCTTTATGCTATTCCCTTTCAATTTCCTAGCCCTCTACTTGCTCCCTCTCTTCAGTTTTTTGATTTGACTCTATAAAATAAGTATTTTATTTTTTTTGTCATCTGCAGCACCTTGCAGTGTACCTTTCTCTTTATTTCCTCTGCACCCTCCTCATCTCTCTGTCTCTGCTCATCTCTCTATCACTCTCTTAGGGTGCAGGTAGAGTTCTATGTGAATGAGAACACTTTCAAGGAGCGCCTCAAGCTGTTCTTCATCAAAAACCAAAGATCCAGTGAGTTGTCCAGTTGTTTGGGGTCTTTGTCTGTAACTAGTTGCTTACATTTCCCGCCTGCTGTCTGTTTGTTCTCCACATGAAGTTGCCCTTAGTTAGAACGTGTGAAGTGACGTCATTCTTGCTCTGCATTTCATCACTATTTGTTGAGCTTCTTTTTCATTGTCCTTCTTTACATTTAAAGAGCACTCTTCTCATATGCTTCATAGAATTTAAAAAATGGACCCTTAAAAGGTGTATATGTCAGCTTTATGCCATTGTACTCAGTTTGTTAAATATTTAAATTCATTAACTTATGGGCTCCTTTTTAACAAAGGGTTAATTACTGGTTAAATAACTGAGCTGTAAGGATTAACATTCAACAGTATCATTTTAAATTTAATTTTCTGCACTGTCAGTCAACTGTGGCTTAATTAAAACAACGTGATGAATTGTCTTTTGAGGGACAGGCAAACTTTTTTGTTGGTGAAAATAAATTGCTTATGAGCTGCTATTGCTTTCCAGGTGCTACTCTTTTTTTCTTTTCCTGTGTCACTTTGTTAAAATAACGCATAAACACAATTACAACATTTTTCATCATTTTTTAAAATAAATGTGGCTGCTGATATTCATTTTTAATGGCTGTCCTCTTCTTGCATTGCAGGTCTGCGGGTGCGAATGTTCAACTTTGCACTCAAAGTGCTGAGCTGCCTCCTCTACATTGTCAGAGTCCTGTTGGACAATCCGCAAGACAAAAGACAGGACTGGTGAGCGAAACAGTGATAAGAAGAGCTTAATGAGGTGAAACAAAGTCTCAGTGAGCGTTGAGGCCTGATAGCAGGAGCAAGTACACTAGGTCAATAGATGAGATAACGGTGTGTATAGTGTATCCCTTAAAAGGATTGGATGTGAGATTATGCGGGGGAGAAGAAAGGGAGCAGAGATGCAATCAGGAAAATAAATCGATCATTTTGGACTGATTAGTGGCTCAGTCCAGGTTGGTTTGGTGAGAGGAGCTTGAAGAGAAGTTCCTTTCGTTGACATTTTTGTGGTTTCCCCCCCTGCAGCATGAGCGGAGTGAACTGCACCAAACAAAACGCATCATCCCGTCCCTTGAGTGAGTTTGACTGGTAAGCATATGAGTCTCTAATTAGGAGTGATACCTTCAGCCTGTAGACCAGGATCCATGAAACCGCACACCCTTGAGGACTGGCATCCCCAACAGCGGCCCACTGGTCGGAAACGTTGTACAATGCAATCAATGCAACTTCACTTAACTGATACAATTCACGATCCTTATATTGAGCATCACAGATCCACATTCATTTATCACAATCCAACCGTATGGATTACCTGTCAACATAATATGTATGTAGTGCCTGTGCAGCCTAATCAACAGCGATCTAGTGAATATAAAGCATGTAATATACAACAGCAGACAGAGAGAAAACCAGGAAGTGAATAGGACCTGAGGCTATGCCATGTCTCCTGCTCTGGGACCTATTGATCTAATTGGTGGCTGGTGACACTGGCTAAGCTCTGGCTCCAAATGAATAAGGAGCCTGACAGCGTGAGCTCAGGAAAGGGATGGGCCACCTCCTGCTCCAGGCAGCAGACTCGTAAGAGCAAATCATAGCACAGTCAGGCAAGAAGCCCTGATAAGCCCCAGGGTGTATTTGCGGAGAGAAAAAAAGGCCTTTCTCACACAATAGGGCTGTAAATTTCCATTTGACTGTGTGAATATTACTTTTCTCCTACAATATGAGCACATCGGCAGCTGTGCACTCCACTGTTGTAAACAGCATAATTAAGTTTAATGTCATGACATGAGTTGTGTTTATGGTTCTTGTTGAGAGTCATTGCATTTGGCAGAAGAATCATTTTAATATCTTGTCCATTTTAGCAGGCTTTGTCTCATTTTTGTTTTTGTTTTTTTGTATTTGGCTACATCTCTTTCTTCTGCTGTGTGTTCTTTCCTTTTCTTTCGCTCTGCAGGAAACTGATCATCTGGGTGGATAGACCTCTACCGCTGTGGGCACTGCAGGTCAGATAGATTAGCACTCTTGTGTAAACACAACCCTTGTCTATTTACACATACATCTGCATACATGAATGCACACACACATACAGGTGCACATCATAATATCTGCCTTCCCTATGGTTTATTGGTGATTTATTTAAGTCATCATCATTTCAGGACTTGAATAAATTATAATCAGCTCACTACTCATCACATATTTACACTTTACACAAGGTATGATTACACACACACACAGCACTTATACATGCTCACAATCAGACACAGCAGACAGTGTCTTGCTTCACTTAAACCTGTTCCCTCTGACGCTCAATCATCAGCACGCCTACTGAATCCACCCACGCTCTCCTCTTCCATCTCTGCGACTCCTAATTTCTCTATGCTCTGGTCTCTCTCCCGCTATCTCTGTGTGTCTGCCCTCCCTCTAAGTCAGTATCTCTATTTCTCTCTTATATTCATTGCAATTCAAAGGAGCTTTATTGGCATCAAAGTTTCAAGAACAATGTTGCCAAAACATTAAAGTACAATTTGTTCAAATATTTGGACAGTAATATGAATATTAACACATTAATATTGAGATATATTATATATATATATATATATATATATATATATATATAAAAAGTGCATCCTGCATTAGTATTTGTGCTGAATGTTATGGATCATATGTGGAAACAATGTAATTTACTCAGCAACCATCTCCCCAATTACATTTAAACCGATCATAACACACTGTAAGTGTGTGTGTGTGTGTGTGGTGTGTATTTTTAACATTTTGAGAGGTCACTAAGGTCTTTGAAATCTGAAATTACAGACTTGAACCTTTTAAAGTAAATGTTTGGTATTTCATTGAATATTTTACATTATAGCAGGGAGTGCATCTGTATCCAACCTCACCTGTTGAAAAGTGACCACATACTAGCATACTGTTGTTTTTTTTGGTTGACATGATTTTTTGTGTTGTCCTTTTTCAACTAATAATCTCTCTCTCTCTCTCTCTCTCTCTCTCTCTCTCTCTCTCTCTCTCTCTCTCTCTCTCTCTCTCTCTCTCTCTCTCTCTCTCTCTCTCTCTCTCTTCTCTCTCTCTCTCTCTTTCTCTCGCTCTCTCTTTCTCGTTGCAGGTCCTTGTGGCTTTCATCAGCTTTTCAGAAACTATGTTGCTCGTGTATCTCAGCTACAAGGTGAATTACTAAGAGCCCACAACAGTCAGTCTTGAGTTCATTGTAATGTCTGTCACTATGATGTTTATATATGTGCCATGTGTGGCATGCTTGAGGGCGGTGTTTTTTACCACCTTGTCCCCCTTTTGTATGTTCTCTTTATTAAACTGAAGTTTTCCTTTCTCCCCTGATGCTGCTCCTTTGCTATTGCATTTGGAAAGCATGCCAGCAGGCCTTGAGGCTTCCTCAGCACTGTCCTGACACATCAGAAAGACTTTAGGGGAGGCCCCTGTGCTGCTGCAATGGGGTGCCGATCCATCAACTTGTGGCCCTGCCTTTGATGTATTTGACACTATAAGCCTATGAAGGGCTCGATCTGCAGATTACTCTGGAGGCTAGAGGCCTTAGCATTTAAAGCTGACTGATTCCTGTGGACATTCTCTGTGCCTTTCCACCTACACTAGTCAGATTCAGGTCAGCCGTATGCAGGCGGCAGACACATAAAAACAGCCATGGTTGACACCTTAACTGAACGGCCAAGCTTTATGGAAACTGAGTAATGCTGCTTGTCTCTCAAAGGGCACAAGGGAGTTGTATAACCCTTATACATCCCAATCTATTCTATGGTGCAAAAGCTGGTCAATTTGTCCCCTTCCACTCTCTGCAATTGGGCCTGTTATGCGGTAATCCCCCGAGGTCGCCATGACAATGGAATTTCCTGACCCCTGTGTGTGGTTTGTGTTTCCAGGGCAACGTTTGGGAGCAAGTATTACGTGTCCCCTTCATTCTGGAGATGATCAGCGCCGTTCCCTTCATGATCACTGTGAGTGGAAGGATATTGCGTTACTGAGCACTGACAGCAGTGGGACTCAGTCAGGCAGCCGTTTGTTTTGGCTGTGATGTGTGTCCCATCCCCCACTGTGGAGCACACATCACATGTTTGATACCTGTTACTAATGCAGAAAGGCTGGCAGGCATATGCTCATACAGCTGCTTTCTCTGTTTGACAGGTGATTCTGCCCTCCTTCAGAAATCTCTTCATCCCTGTATTTCTGAACTGCTGGCTGGCCAAGCACGCTTTGGAGAACATGATAGTGAGCGAATCATCTCCCCATCCAATTTTTCCATTTCTTTCATTTCAACACCTCTTTTATGTTATCCTGTTGGCATGCAATTGCTCATCTTTGTCTCTGCTGTTTCACCTCACCAGCTTTATCTTAAACATTGTGTCATGAAGGTAAATCAGTCAGAACATTTTAACTTGCACCTTGAATTTAGGATTAAACCTTTTCACTTTTCTCACTTTAGATGTCTTATGATACCCACCCATTGAAGCTTGTCTCACATTTCTAATACCCATACCTACACCTGTCTCCCCTTCTGCTCCATATGGTCATTCCATTACACTATTCATCTTCTTTTTCAGTACATTTTTATATTTCATCTAGTGTTTTTATTGACTTTTTGTCTATCCATCAACCACTTTTTATCCAAATTTTATACTTTAATATCAACAGCAGGGTTGTTGTCGCTTTCATGCATTAACCGGCATCTTTCACTCTGTCCATCTGCAGAATGATCTCCACAGAGCAATCCAGCGAACGCACTCAGCCATGTTTAACCAGGTGGTGATACTCATCAGCACACTGGTCTGTCTCATGTTTACGTGGTAGGTACCCACTCTGCTGAACTAAATTGAGAGGGGGGTGGAGGAAACAAGGGAAGGGGAGAGAGAAATGAGAGATATCAGATCGAGCTGTCGCAGGAAGTGAAGGGTTTCACAGCTTTGTATAGGGTGAGGAAAGGAGCGGAAAGAGGTGAAATGGCCAAGAGACACAAAGTAATAATGTGACAACTCCAGAAAAAAAAAAAAAATTTAAAATGGTGCTCTTTCATTTAAGATAGAGAAAGACTGTAAGCAGGAATTGAATTGGTAACTGTGAGAGTGAGATAGTGCTCTGAAATGACAACTGGCAATTGCTTCAGTGCAACAGAGGATGTGTCATCTCGCTGCATGTTTGGTGTGAAAGCCTCAGCTAATTCAGAAGATCCTACACTCAGCATGAATTAAGCTCTCTGGCCATTTCGGTGTTGACATTTTGCCTGTTGATTCATCGGTTCCTTAAAGATCACGATAATACGCATAGCTTGCACTCACACACTGACATACAGAAATACACAATGTTCCAAATAGGCACTCGAGCATGCATCCAACCCCATCACTGCATAGAGTCACACAGTCCCTGACAGGCATGAAAGACAGCTGTCAACATATAATGGCCCCCAAAGGCACCTATCCTTCACCCAGCATGTCTAGTCGCAGTGACGCTCACTCCCTTTTCGTACTTTATCTTTGCTACCTTGCCAGCATCTGTGGCATCCAACACCTGGAACGAGCGGGCAACAACCTGACCTTGTTCGACTCGCTCTACTTCTGTGTGGTCACCTTCTCCACGGTGGGCTTTGGAGATGTAACGCCCCAGATCTGGCCCTCACAGCTCCTGGTGGTCATCATGATCTTTGTGGCACTCATCGTGCTTCCCATCCAGGTGAGAACTAATGGTGATAACCTTTTAACTGTGCTGCACATTTCAAAGTAGATAACAAAAAGAATGTGAACAATAGTGAATGTAATGCAGTGTAACAAACACAATCACCATACAACGGAAAGCTTTAAAAGTGAGTTTTAAAAAGTAATCCAACAAGCTTTTGAAGGTTACAAAACCCATTTCACTCATCTTATATTTTATTTTCAGCTCGACTTTGGGAGCAGCCAACATAGCTCAGCCAGGCTGCAGCTAGGAAATTCTCATTAACACCAGGCACAGATGCCATAGATAAAAATTTAAAATCAAACCCTAAAATTAAAAAATAGAATGGATTTTCAACACGCAGAAGACAGTTTGTTTTCCTTGGTAAGCTCATTACAATGAAGTTTTCTCTTATACATTCCCCCTCACTCAATAATGTGATGACTCATTGCGTCCTACATAGATTTATAACACTATTTTTATTCAAAGAACAGTGAGAGTGTCTTTCTTACTCAATTCCCCAAATCTCTCTTCTATTATTAAGCTGCTCCACAGAGGGTCGTCATGACAGCAAACTAGAGGAAGCATCTACACACACATACAACACTGTTTGTACAGGGAATGATAAAAACACCTTGAGAAACGTATCAGCAGCACTTCATCGTAATTTGTTCCCATTTGTGTATCCCTGAGGTACCTGTGTGTCTCCAGTGCTAATAGGGGAATTTCCTCTGTGTGTGTGTACTATAGCTGCAGGAGAGGGCCTCTCTGGGCAGGAAATCACACACATAACAATCATTAACAATCGTGAACACTTCACAAATGATTCGGTTTACTAACATTCTTGTTGTGTTGTAAACTGGATTTCTTTTTTCGTGATACATGTTTGATAGCTTTTCTTTTTTTAAATCACGTCACATAAGCAGGCACATACTGTACAATAGGCGAAAGACTGCATCCTATGCTGATCAATTGGCTATTGAACACATTCTCAGTGTTGTATTTTTCATTGTTACGTGACTGGTTGGTTGCGGATATCGTCTAAAAAGAAAAACAGACATGACAGTAAAGATACTTTTGCTGAAGTTGCACAAGCCGACTCATGAACAAATGGTGATCTGTGCGTCACTAACATGGATGCCATGTCATTCTCCCTACTCCCTCTCACCATCTTTCATCCATAAATACCCCTTGACATTTAGAAACTGCCCCCTCCTAGCCCTAGCCCCCCACCCTGTGTGTCTGACTGTGAGTCCTGCCATAACCTGAGTCCTGCCATGACCATGGTCTCCAGGCTGCACAGGGGAGCCACAGAGCACATCAGGAGTCAGCTGCTGTCTTTTTTGTACTGCTCTACTTTCCTGTTTTTCTCTACCTGTGCACAACACACTACAGGATATGTACCTTTTATATAATGTATAGTATTCTTACATTTATAAATCCGTTTCACCAGTCAGGAACTGGCTGCACAGAAATGATGGCTGAATAAAACACTGTTGTCACACGGATACACATGGCCTGATGATGTTTTCCATCTTTAAGGCGATGACATTATCTCATCACAAAATCAATCAGATTTATCTGTGACAAAATGATTACTTCCCAGAGTAAAACAGCACGCAATGAACGGTGTCTATTGAATTGTGTTGACATGGCTGAGGAGCACATTTAGAAAAACTGTCAAACCTTCGTTGCGATCGTTGCTATTCTAGAGCTGAGGAACTCCATTACGTCTGGCAGAGGGGATCAATACGTCAACTCGTCACCAGTTTAGTATCGACTTCGAGTCCCTTAAATCAAGAAGAATCTTGTAAACAAATTCAATGGAAATGAGATAAATTTGTGTGTCGCACCACTTTGTATTAATAAGGATAGTTTGGATTTTAGAGGAGCTGTTTTTCCAACGAACACGAGGTGAAACAAAGTTGCATCATGATTGTTCTTGCTGGACCAGCCAAAACCCCTAAAAGAAAGCAGAAAAAGATGAAATGAAGATAAATTTGTACCTTTGGTGTTAATGAGGTGGCAGGTTTACAAAGGGCATTCAATGTAAGTGAGTCTCCTCTGCCAATAACTGAAGTTATAACTGGAACTAGGGATGTTTTTTTTCAGTTTTTTTAGTATTTGTTATTCATGCAGAGTTTAGGGAAACTTTTCTTCTTTCAACAGGCAACTCTTTGCAGCAGTAAATAAAACTAAAATTGTGCTAAAAATCAGTAAACTAATACAAACTGTTTATTGAATTCTGGGACTCTTTATTGCATCTTCTCATCAGTAAATTATGAGACTTCCCACCATCCATCTATAAACCTGTTCCTCTCAAACACATTAATAAATCAGTGCAATTTGCTCAGGCCTACTGTTATTTCCATTAATCTCTGCTATCATGTTCCATTCAGCCACCGTCCTGAACCAAATTTCCACTTATCTTAATTCCCAGAAAACACTTTCCCTAATCAAACGGAAACATTATACAGTACAAGGCATCCTTTTTCTTTTCTTATACCACCTGGCTCCTCCCTGTAATTCAGCTAACTTAATCCAGTTTCCATCTGTTGAATGTGATTAATGTCATCCTGAATGCAGTTTGAGCAGCTGGCCTTTCTGTGGATGGAGCGTCAGAAGTCCGGGGGGAACTACAGCCGCTACAGGGCGCAGACGGAGAAACACGTGGTGCTATGTGTCAGCTGTCTCAAGATCGACCTCCTCATGGACTTCCTCAACGAGTTCTTCGCTCATCCCCGACTGCAGGTCTCTCCAAATGGTTTTAAGTAGGACAAGTGACTGTTGGTGGTCTTTGTGTGTGAGTGTTGTCTGTAATCCTCTCCAGGAGCCTGAGCATCTGAGGTTAAGGCAGAGGATTAATTCAGTAATAGCATGGATCAAACTGCTGTCTCATTCACATTCGCTTCATTGGAAGCAGATGTTTATGTTTGTGTGAAGGCCCATCCATGTTTGCATGTCTCATTAATACTGTGTGTGGAAATCATTGTAATTGGGCCTCACTAGTTCTAAGGGGTAGTGTATAAGGTGAGCTAGCAAGGTTTTAGGGAGAACTAGGACCAGGTAATATTTGAAGTTAAACAACCCAATGATGAAACTTTTACATGAGCAGTGAAACATATTCAATGCAACACTATGAGTCTAATTCCCTTTGATTTACTGTTTCCCTTTTAATATTTTATTAATTTAGATTATTACTACTCAATTACATGTAGTCCTGGTCTAAATGAAAGTCACATAGACTCACAAAGAGTCTGTTTAGGAAACAGTTTCAAGAGTTTTTATCGCATGAAGTCAAAAGAAATTTGATTTAGTAAGACAACAGTGTAAGATTCTCTCTGTTTACTTGGAAATGTGGTATTCATTCATTAAAATAAACAAATATCTACATTTTACAACATTGTTTGGTCCCTGAGCCTGACGCATCAGATGTTTTTTTACACCACATCATCAATCACCCATCTGAGAACTCGTCTTTTAAAACCCTTCTGGAAAAGGACAGGCACTTTCAAGATATACTTAATAGGTGATTGGATGAACCATCTATTTATCAACATCTTACCTTGCAAGGCAGCTGGTTTTGTGAGATCATACGTCCTTGTAGGACACTGTGCATAGCTCAAAGCCTGATAAGATGGATTTCCGTATGATCTTATGATGTTGTGATCTCACAGATGCAGCTGCCTCACAAGATAATGGTCCCTGCCAGCATTATGAAACTACATTTTCTGTAGAGGAATAGGGCCTGTATTTCTAATAATAATAATAATAGTAATAATGATACTACTAATAATAATAATAATGATAATAATACAAATCTTAAAATAATATGCATTTACTTGCTTCATCTGTCATCATCAGTTTGCTCAGTGGTCATGGAGATGACCATGTGACCTAAATATGGATCTTTGGTCACATTATAGCAGGCAGAAGAAACCCTCGTTCTGTCCAGGGGTTCAGGGGTTACAAACTTATTTATCAAACTATGCTCAGTTAAGTGATATTTTGTCACGATGGTATGTGAAAGTGAAAAATCTTCTGTAGAAGGTGTCAAATGCAAGGAAAGACCTAATTTGTATGATATAAAAATTAAAAGTAAAATAATATCAAACAAATGTCAATAATCTCCACTAACCCTGTCTGTCTGCATATCAAGCGACTCCATATAAGGTCCCAACTCTGCGATCAAAGCATGTGCCTGTCTGATTAAACAGCAGATTTCTTACTGATTTCTTGTTTTATACAAATTGTGTGTGTGTGTGTAGGACTACTACGTGGTGATCTTGTGCCCAGCAGAGATGGATGTCCAGGTTAGGAGAGTCCTTCATGTCCCTTTGTGGGCCCAGAGAGTCATCTACCTGCAGGGGTCTGCCCTCAAAGACCAAGACCTGATGAGGGCAAAGTGAGTTGCTGTGACCAACAATCATAACAACACACAAGTCTAGTTTTTAAATATTTTAAATTTTTTATAAATGCATAATTCTGTTTTATAGATCTGTGTGTCTATCTCTACCTATCCAGTAGAACCACTAAATGAGCCCAGATCAGACCTGAGTTCAGACACCTTGAAATGAGAGGCCCTCACATGTAGAAGCTGGAGTTCATAATTAATACCTAAGGCACCTAATGCCTGGAAATACTAGCTGTGTAATTACAGTTTGAGTCTTATTGCTTATTGTTTACCCCTTGGCTTCTAATAATACAGCTGCAGCACCTTAGGCTGGCTTTGTCACAATGGAAAAAAAGAGGAACGAAAGCCTGTATGTTTAATCTCCCTGTTTCCTCGCCTCCTACTATCTCATCCATAAATGGCGTGGGCTTGAAAGACCCTGTTGTTCTATTGTCCTGCTTGTTTCTCTTTTGTCCTCTCCCTCAATAACATGACAACACATTCTTTCCCATGTCTTCTCTCTTAATCGCTTCCCCGGTTCTCCCTGTCTCTCACTCCCGTGATCACACGCTCTACTAACTGCCTGCAGGATGGACGATGCTGAGGCCTGCTTTATCCTCAGTAACCGGTTTGAAGTGGACCGCATTGCTGCTGTACGTTCCCCGCTGCTTCCCCGTATTACCATGGCTCCTCACACGGCAAAATATCCATCTTAAGCCTTCTTGCTTTAAGTCTTAAATTTGAGTTTTTCTAAAAATGGATACACAAAAAAAGTACAGTAATTGGTATATCTAACAGGGCTGAGTCAAGAGCGAGTCAACAAGTCAAGCTGCTCTTGACTCAGCCCTTTTAGATATGGAGCAAAAATGTATAAAGCTCAGTTTTTGTGCTCATTGTTTTTAGATATAGTCATATTTTTTACAATTCAATAATAATAACAGTTGAAAGTGACACTAATGGAAACAGAAATGCAAACACATGTGAAAAACAAAGGAAACCACTGAAATTAATAGGTTGGGAGTAGCACTGCATGCCATGATGGTGATTTGATAAGTACTGACAACTTCTTTGACTTGTCATGTCAGTAAACCAGAACTAACCTGAACCCATGTCAGTCAAAATTGATGAGAATCTAATTAAAATCCCTTTCTTTGTGTAGTTGTATGTGCTGGAAACACCAATCCAACTTTATATGTTAAAATATGGAGCTGACTTCAAGCATTCACTCCACAGAATCACCTGTACTGAAGGTGTGTTAGAGTTGAGAGAGCTACTAAAACTGAGTTTTTTAGACTAAACATGAGCCAGCTTGTTTATCTTTGGCTATATTAGGGTGAGTTTTACTCAGTTTCCTGTCCAAGGCCTCACTTGTTTTTTTGTTCGGCCTTGAACACTTCTCTGCTGAAAGATGTCAGAATCGCATTACTGTGAGTTGTTGTGGGGACTATTCAGTTGCTCTGCACACTGAGTGGTTTATGAGGATTATTAGAGAGGAGCTCCAATCTGACGCTGCTAATAATAGGTTTCCACCTCTCTTTCCGTCCTTGTCATACTTGTCCTCTCTCTCCTCCTTTGTTTTTCCTCCATCCATTTCACTCCCTGTTTCCGTGTCCAATTTTCTCAGGATCATCAGACCATCCTCCGAGCCTGGGCAGTGAAAGACTTCGCTCCAAATTGCCCCCTGTACGTCCAGATTCTCAAGCCAGAGAACAAGTTCCACGTCAAATTTGCAGGTGGGCAGGGTGTGTGAAATCCAACTGAGGTGTCAAATAAAGCTTTTTGTGTGTGTGTGTGTGTGTGTGTGTGTGTGTGTGTGTGTGTGTGTGTGTGTGTGTGTGTGTGTGTGTGCGTGTGCGTGTGCGTGTGTGTGTGTGTGTGTGTGCGTGTGTCTTGTTTGGATGCAACTACTGTTATTTGATCACATCAGGGTGCAGGAAATAATGAGATGAAAACATATATCTTCCTGGCGCAACTTGGACGTGATTTTACATCAGTTTGCAGCTGGAGTTGTGCACCTATTAGTCATAATATATTGGAACATTTATTTCCTAGGCTGTGCACACACACTGGGAAATGACAACTTTAAAAAGAGTTGTAAGAGGTGGTAACATGGTAACTGACATGGGATGGCATGGGTAATTGAGATGTCCTGCCTGCACTTGATTTCCATTGTATGTCATCAGCTGTCGTGTTCATTTTCTGCCTCAGTTCATCTGCCTGATTTGGGAGCCTTTTCTATCAGCATGCCTGTGCAGGAGCAGAGCTCTCCATCGTCCCAGCTCTGAAACAGTGCTGGACAGATTGTCTCAGCTTGGCTGTAAGCCTGCTGAGGGTTTATGTGATTTTTTTATATTGCCTTTTAGTGAGTGTCTCTTCTTCTGCTCAACAGAAGATGGCAGTCAATCATCTGCGAGTGAGGCAGAGCGAAAGAATAGGAGGCAAACTCTCTCTCTCACCCTGTCCTCTCTTCTCACACGTCTCTCTGCCTACAGCCCTGGAGAACATCAAACTCAGTTCTAGCTTGCCGCCTTCATCCCAGCTGTCTCTATAAATGATTAACGTTTTACTTTTCAACGTTGGCAAAAGAAAATTCCCCTTCTTTTTGATGAGTTCTCCTGCTGTGTTAACCTGGCAGATGAGTTTTCCCCATAGGCAATCCTCCTTTGGCCCTGAGGTGCTGTTTAAACAACTCACCCCTACAGCCATACTGAAGCCTTTGTTATTAATGGGAAAGGAATTGTCAGACACAAAGATAAATTATACTCCACCACACCCACAATCACACTTGTTCTGAAGCATAGTTGTGGCCTGAAACTCCTGTTCTTGTGCTGGGACTTAAGCAGCTGAGACAAGTATGTAAATTGCTTTGATGTGTCATCTTACATTGACATTGTGTCTTTAAATATTCTTCTTATAAATTTTGAATTATTATTTTTCATTAAAAGATGCAGATGTTGTTTTTGAAGTATCCTGTAGCCATGCCTTTAAGTTCTAAATCAGGAATACACTGTAGTTCTAATGAAAAGTAAAGTATACCTATTAAACACGTGAAAGTTTGTAATTTTATGACGTAACATTAACGACATAATCATCTGAGTTCAATGTCTCTCTAATCCTGGAATCATCACAGGGAGACTCAGGGAACAATTAGCACACGGTCACATGGACCTTACTGTAAGTGCAGATGCCATGTTTTGAAACCACTTGGAATATGCTTACTAAGTGCTGGTGTGGGAGGCATTAATGAGCAAGATACAAGATTCAATTTGATCCACAGGAATAGCTTAATAACAGCTCAATGTTCATTAGGAGAGATCTGTCGGTATGATGCACCAGCAGGGCAGGATAACCTGAAGCCTTTGAGTAACCAAACTGAATTGGGTACAGAGGGTCGATTGATTATCTCCCTAGTTTATGTTTTGAACAATAATAACCAGTCGCCCTCCTGAGCAGCTCACTCATACAAACAGTGACACCCTACTGTTTTAATTATCTCAACTGGTGGATCCTGTGGGCAGGATGGAAGCATACTCTTGCCAAGGGTGCAAATAGCCCCATCTGCACACACACAGGATTGCACCTTTAATACCAGTCTGTGATGGAAAAAAACAGACAGCCTAAAGAGATGGGGGAAAAAAGACCCAGATCTACTAATCAAGAGGCAACAGACAGAGCGAGAGGGAGGGAGGGAGGGAGGGAGGGAGGGAGGGAGGGAGAGAGAGAGAGAGAGAGAGAGAGAGAGAGAGAGAGAGAGAGAGAGAGAGAGAGAGAGAGAGAGAGAGAGAGAGAGAGAGAGAGAGTGTGAACAATGTGTCAAGTTTGGTAATTGGTTTCTCTGTTGGTCTGAGTCCAGGCACCCGAAGGATAGATAGTTGGACAGAGGGCAGCAGTGTTTTGTAGGCAGGGTAGAAAAGGGATCACAATAGTGAAGAGGGGGGGAAGTCAGTTTGGTTGGTGACCACTGTGTCTGTGTTAGTGTGTTGGAGAGTGAAACAGACACACACACAGAGGAGGTGTGTGTATAACAATAATGAATGCTCTTGCTCCATAGATACAACATCAATGTTTTTGTCTTTTCCACTGCAGGCTTCTGTGGCCCTCTATAAAGGCATCCACTTTGAAAGAAATTCACAGGCCGAATAGGAAGTGTGTGTGTGTGTGTGTGTGTGTGTGTGTGTGTGTGTGTGTGTGTGTGTGTGTGTGTGTGAGAGCTGCATTATGATGTACTTTATGTACTGTTCTCAGCCAAAAGAACATTAGTACTTCAAAAGAAGATCAACAATCCGCAATTTTAATTGTCACGTCTCCTCCTCAGCTTCAGGCACACACACCTGACTTATTCATTAAAAACTGCATTTACATCTCAGCTGGTGTCCTATTATGCAGACTGGCAGCTGATTGACATTGATATTTCATGTCAGGCTCTGTTTTTCACCAATTATTTCTTAGTACAGAACACATATTGTCCTTTTTGGGTCTAGTTCAGCATTGTTGGTAAACAAGGCAGCCCTAATACACCTGGCTATTCATCTTGGAAGACAATGCAATAGAGAATTACACATCAGGGGAAATTAATGTTCCCTTGGTCTTATTCACTGATGGGCTTAATACAAACATTAATTTATCTACTGGTTATTTCCTTTCAAAGGGAAGGCTGTGTGGTAACAGGTAAATGGGAGGGCTGCCTTCTGTGTTCAGTTGTTGGTTTGGTTGCCTCACAGGCAGGGCTTTGTTAAGTGTTCGATGATGTGAGTCAAGGTGAAAGTCAAAGGCTACGTCTTCCCATCAAGACCAGAAACTTAGCACATAAAATTGCTCCCATCGGAGCAAAAAGGGGACAAGAGGAAGATGGAAGATTCTTGACACAGTTGTCTGTCTGACTCAGCTTTGTTAGACCATCATCAAGTGACTTTTAGATGTTTTCCAACATGAAGTAATAACAGATTTGATTGCATGTGTGCTTGTGTTTTTCAGTGGCAAGTATTGAGTCATTTTAACATAGTTTAATAATTGAAATGCATAATACATTATGTGTTTTACAACTGTTAAACTGTTTTCATTGCAAATGTTTCTTTGTTAGAAAGTAGTTCCACGTTACAGAGTAATTGGCATATTGTTGCCATAGTTGGTCATCATCATCATCATCATCATCATCATGACTGAACTACAACAATTTGGATCATTACTGTTGTATACTAAGTGGAAATGCCAAACACATGCTTCTGAAATCTGATACTTTCCCTTTTTTGTATAAGTATAATTTGAAATTCTATCAGTTTTGGATTGTTGGTTGAACAAAAAGAGTATTTTGAAAACATAATTTGGGAACTGGGGCTATGTGATTGAAATTCTTCACAATTTCTTGACATTTTCTAAAGTGTTTGTTTGATCAAATCGTAATCCATAGAGTAATCTCACTGAGTACTACAATTAAAATTCTGTTGCGAAGTGTAATAGTATGCACTTCAGATGTTTAGATCTGTAAACCTCTGCAGATAAGAATGATATCTGCATGGCTAAATATCAATGTGGGTAAGAGAGATAATTTGTGATTTTAGCTGGATGGCAATGTCGACCTGTCTGTCACCAGTTTGGTCCTGACTGAAAAATCTCCTTAACTGTTGGATAGATTTCTATAAACTCTTGTACAGACATTGTTGTGTCTCTGAGGTTAGGCTGAGGTTAGGCTTAAAATTAGGCTTATGCATTGACTAGAATTGAAGTGGTTTATTTAAAAAAAAAAAATATATATATATATATATATATACACATATCAGACGTCATCAGCAAAAACACAAACATTTCCTGTCTTCTCGATCTACAGAGGCTTATCTCCAACCTGCCAAGAGTCAGGATGGCTTTTGTTTTGTAGTGCCTCAACAAAAATGACTTTGCACAAACCATCCAATTGTTTACCCACTTGCAAATAAGCAAATGTTTGCATGCTAACAAACTAACCCGACAGGGTGAACATGGTAAACCTGTATACCTGCTGAACATAAACATGAACATTGTTTGCATTATCATTGTGGACATGCTGTAGCCTCTTGAGAGTTTAGAGTTTTCTTTATGTCTGGTTTAATTGACCCTTTATTTATTTGCTCACCCACACACTTGCCTACACTGACCAAGGACAGGAGAGTCTTTTCCCAAACCACTGTGTATTCATGGCTCTATTGTTTGGTTCATGGTTGAAACTTTTATAAAATACAATGTGAGTGTTTGTGTTTTGTCAAGGTGTGTGTGACCTTGTCTCCTTGTCTCTCTTGTGTCCTTTGTATGCAGATCATGTGGTATGTGAGGAAGAGTTTAAGTACGCCATGCTGGCTTTAAACTGTGTGTGCCCTGGTACCTCAACACTCATCACTCTATTGATCCACTCCTCCAGAGGACAGTAAGTTCACTCCCTTTCTTTCCCTCTGTCCGTCTTTCTGTTTAATTCTGCACAGTGCAGTCCGACATTCTTGGCCGTCAAATACACAGTAGATAAAGTAAATGCTTTCTCTGAGGCCAACATACAGACAGAGAATGCTAGAAGCAAGCTACATCCTGTCTCCTCACTGTCAGTCATCTTTGGGGTTTTTTCAGAACTGCGCCCCAGGAGGCCTTCAAGCAGCGTGTAGGAGCCTTTCAGGCCCTTAACAGGTAGGCTGCGTATTATCTACATTCACATCCAAGAATGCTGTAGAACATTTGTGCTCAATATTCAGCTTCCTCAGGTCGCTGACTGCACAAAACACATGGGCGCCAGATAAAATAAAGACAGCGACCTAATCTAAGTTGATAATATTCTCTTTTACTAAAATTAAACTTACCTATTGTCTCAATTATGGATAAGTGAAACACAAAAAATACACTTTTGATTATATGTGAGAATTTGATTATTTATATGTAAATAAAATAATAATTCGACTAGCTTGAGGCTATTACGTTTAGAATTAGAGAGCAAGATGTTTTATTAGTATACATCATTTGGTTTATTGGCTGTAACAATGATGCGTAACTAGTTACTAACTTTGTACAGCTCCGCCCCTGCTTTGCATTTAGTTCCTGCAAACTGCAAATTCACTGTAACACTTGTTTACATTGTATAAGGCAGCCTTTGTTGCAGGCCACCCCCATTCACACTGCCCCCACACCCTTGCTTTCTGTTATAACCTCTTTAGCCACCATGACTAAAGCCATATCCCTCAGCGAAAACATGTCCACTTAACTGTATAAATGTGTACATCTGAGGCCTATTGTTCAGACAGGCTGCTTGTCCTTGCTTACATCAGTGTGAAGATTGAAGTATTGACCAGTACCTCTGACAGAGATGTATGATGTTATCTATCCAATCTTGAGTGGAAAATTGTCTGATGTGGTCCTGATGCTGAGCTGGAAGCTTTCTGTTACATGTTTTAAAGGTCAGTCTTTCCCCACATGGCCAATCAATCCTCTTTTTCTGTCTCAGGGAAGGCGGTGCCTGCTCAGCGGACCAATGGCACCGAACCTACCGTCGCTGCTCAGCCAATGAGGTGCATCACATCCGCCTGGAGGAGAGTAAATTCTTTGGGGAATACCAGGGCAAGAGTTTCACTTTTGCCTCCTTTCATGCTCACAAAAAGTAAGTGATACCTTAGGGAAGGCCAAGAAACAAGAACATACACCAATCTGCACAGTTAAGAGTAATTGTGTAGTATAAAAAGCATTTTGAATGGTTGGAAGGCACCATACAAATGCAGACCATTTACCATTCACATCTGACCTTGTCTCTGCGGATATAGGTATGGAGTGTGTTTGATTGGAGTACGCAGACTTGACACCACCAACATCCTGCTGAACCCTGGTCCCTGCCACATCATGGGAGCCTCTGACATATGCTTTTACATCAATATCTCCAAAGAGGAGAACTCAGCATTTGTGAGGGGCCAGCGGGAGCCATCATGGGGCGGCATGGGGGGAAATGCCAGGGGAGTCCACCAAACCATCTACCATGGACTCACCCGCCTGCCAGTGCACAGTATCATCGCCAGCATGGGTCAGTCAAATGGGCACGAAACAAAGACTGTGTAACATTTACACGCTGACCTTCTGTTTTCAGTTTCAGTATTAGTCAAACATGCAAACCTGTCATCAAACCGCCTGAGACAGCAGCACAGAATTATGCATATGTGAGACCTATCTGGATGTTTAAAAATATTCATAGCTTTCTAAAGGAATTAACATGTATCTGATTATAAGTCACTGTTGATAAGAGCAACTGCCAAATGAACAGAAAAATGTCAAATACTGCAGTTTTACAAATGCACCACCTAGTGGACAACATTGAAACTGTTCAGCTCACTGTTTTGCACTGGTCTCACTAAAGAATATATTCTCACAGATCTGTGTAAATACATCATTACGTATTGTTGAACCTTCAGCTTGATCTCTTTCTTCATCATGACTGAGGCTGTATGTGTTTCAGGCACAGTGGCCATTGACCTGCAGGACTCCAGTGACAGCAGCCCAGAAGGCCAGGACCAGGGGAGCGCGGGGTTGGGCAGTGGAAGAGGAAGCCGGAGCAGCTCCAGGACAGAGATGGGAGGCGCTAACACTTTGGCCTTACCTGCCATGGGAGAATCCGCTGAGGAGAGGCGGCACAGCATCGCCCCTGTCTTAGAGTTGGTAGATGGCGTCAACCCCACCTTTGACCTGCTGGGAGACCAATCAGAGGATGAGGGAGGAGAGGAGGGCAAGGAGGACAGTGATAAAGATGAGAGCGCCCACTGGTGGGGGCGACATTGCGAGTAAGCAGTGAAGATGAGGTTGAATTTATATTCATTTACTGAAATGTAAACTTGTTCATGAATAACTGTGAGCTTCTGCTGCAGGTGGGTGAAGGGGTACCCGCTGAACTCTCCGTACATCGGCAGCTCTCCAGCGCTGTGCCACCTTCTTCAGGAAAAGATGCCTTTCTGCTGCCTGCGCATGGACAAGGTATGGGATTGAAATTACTTTTTTATTTCCAAATTCTCAATGCCTTCATCCTCCATGCCTTTTCTGCCCCTCTTTTAGGCTTGTCACCATATCCCTTTTGAGGATGCCCGCTCCTACGGCTTCAAAAACAAACTGATCATTGTGTCGGCAGAGAGTGCAGGGAACGGTCTATACAACTTCATTGTGCCTCTACGGGCCTACTACCGACCCAGGAAAGAGCTCAACCCCATTGTGCTGCTGTTGGAGAGCGTGTGAGGAGAACATCTTCTTTATTTGGTGTGATGTGGCGGCTATGCTTCAAATTGAAAAGGTTACATGTTAGTGTTCCCCAGAATTGTTGCTGCAAGCATGACAGCTGCACTACAAATCAAGGTTGTGCAGGATGGTAAAATGGGTTCCTCTTTAAATAGCCAGTGGAGGAGAAAACTGAGCTATTTAAGGTCACAGTAAACATGATTTGTGAAATGCTGAATGCTTTCAGGACAATGTGCTCAACAATCCTGTCGTGTTTTGTGGCTGGTACACAAGTGCAGTCGGCCAAATGAGAGTGGAATCCAATAAAAAACGACAATAAAATGCTGAGTCACTGCAGAGTAGTGCTGTTATTTTCAGCTTTCTCTGCAGGCAGTCAGGCTCTGTTGTTTTTGTCAGGCTGAGTGAGGGGTGTGGGTCTGTCTCTGTGGGGATGTTAGCTCTTTATCATGGCGTGTATGAATTTCTAATGGGGGGGAATAATTTGTATTTTTATTGGTTCAGACCTGAAGCAGACTTCCTGGAGGCAATCTGTTGGTTCCCTATGGTGTTCTACACAGTGGGCTCCATCGACAAGTAAGGCAGTTCAAAGCTCCACGCAAACTTCATTACATGTCTCCCTGTTTTTCCTCTTTTCATATTTCCTTAAACTTTATCCTCTTCTCGTATATATTAGATTACTCTTTATTTTATTCTTCCTGCCTTTCATCAGTGATTTTATCCTTCTCATCCATCTTTCTTTCTTACTCTCTCTCTCTATAGTCTGGACAGTTTGCTGCGATGTGGAGTCACTTTTGCTGACACAATGGTGGTGGTTGACAAGGAGAGCTCCATGATTGCAGAGGAGGACTACATGGCTGACGCAAAGACCATTGTCAACGTCCAGACCCTCTTCAGGTCTGCTTTGCACAAATTTGCTCTATAATCTCACACACTACCTTAAAATTAGTGTTTTTTTTCTACCTCTCTTATTCTCTAACTGTCTCTCTATATGCTCCTTCTCCCCAGACTCTTCCCAGCTCTTAGTATCATCACTGAGCTCACACACCCAGCCAACATGCGCTTTATGCAGTTCAAAGTCAAAGACCACTACTCTCTGGCTCTGTCCAAACTGGAAAAGGTAAACGCTTCCCAGCTTCAAACCTTCAAACCTCCTTTTTTGTTTCTCTTTCATTTCCCTTAAAACATACTTTATAGGGCATGATGAAAGATTGCTTTGCAGTTTTAGAATTTTTCAGTTGTTTCAGAAATACACTCATTGAAAAACTGCTCATGTTGCCTTGTTTTAAATGATAAGCTGCAGAGGTCTTTTGTCACAGTGACAATTTTGTCTGAATATAGCCTTGTTGTTTTTGTTCTTTTGTATTTTTATTCACCGCATCAATAGTCGTCTTTTTTAAATATCTGTTGCTGTTAGTATTGTTCGCTGTGCAGCCGCTAATGATTCCCCTCCCTGGGGCATAAATACAATTTATTAATGAATCAGAAAATTAGTCACTGCTTGACAAACACAATAAAATGACTTTCAATCAGGACAGTGCTGCTTCATGGCAGGAAGCAAAATGTCGATAATATGTTGATAACCTTTTAATTGTTTTGGCTTTGTGTTTTTATGTGTTTCCTTGGGGTTTTCTTGTTTAATCCCACATTACAAAAACATGCGAGTCAGGTGCAGTGGGAATTGTAAATTGGCTAGAATTGGTTAGTTTGAGCATCAATGATTTCAGCCTTGAGTGTTACATTGCCTTCAGTCAAGTGCATGCTTGGAAAGGCTTGATCCCTGGACTTAAGAAATAAGCTTTTAGGGGAAAAAATAAAGCAAAAAATATACAAGTTACATCACTATTTTTTCTCTCTAAAACATCTCATCTCTTTGAGGATCAGTGTAATCAGAAAAATTCTGTGTTTGTGTTTGTGCGTATGTGTGTTATCTGCAGAAGGAAAGGGAGAAGGGGTCCAACTTGGTGTTTATGTTCCGGCTGCCCTTCGCTGCAGGGAAGGTGTTCAGTGTCAGCATGCTGGACACACTCCTCTACCAGGTAGCTGAAACACACACACTCACTGAACAACAACAATTCTGTTCCTCAATGGGGCAAAATGCCAAGTATGATTTATATCTGTTGATTTGTTCGCTTTGTTGTCCTGCCAGTCATTTGTGAAGGACTACATGATCTCCATCACCAGGCTGCTGCTGGGTTTAGATTCCATGCCTGGCTCAGGTTTCCTCTGTGCTGTAAGTTGCCGAACACAAACAGCTTGAATTCAGCCGGTCAGCTCTGTGAAGTGCCTCCAACGCTGATTATTATATTGTTTGTTTTCTAGATGAGAATCACAGAGGATGACTTGTGGATCCGAACCTACGGCAGGCTCTACCAGAAACTCTGCTCCTCCACAGGAGACATTCCCATAGGCATCTACCGAACTGAAGCCCACAAGCTTCCAGTCTCTGAGGTCTGCTGCTACTGCTGTGTAGTTTTGAGTTATGTGAACAAAATGTCACCAGTTAATGTCACTTGAATTAACAAGGCTCCAACACTAAAGACATACTAGCGGCCCCTATAGGCCACAATGTTCATTACATGACATTATAAAAGAGTTGGAAGAACAAACACACCAATGATTTTGATCTGTTGACCTGTGTTAGAGATGAAAATATAAAGATAGGAAAGGGCATGGAGGTCAATAAATTCCCCAGCATCAATGTGCTCACCATATTTAAATGACTATGAAATGTAATGCAGAGAGAAACTCTTTCTAGATCTTTTTTATTGGGAAAAACTCCCACTTCCTTACTCCTTGTACCTTGCTGTTAATGTTTCTCAGAAATATTAAGAGTCTTTGTGTTGTGTCCAGTTCTCTGAGATACAGAAATGTGAAGTATTTCTTATCAAGATTTGTTAAGATCGAGGCAGCGAATGGATGCCAAGTTATGAACACACAGCCTGGCTCTAGACTATGGCAAAAACACATGGTCATCCAACATTAGAAAAGTAAATTTATGTAAAACAAAGCACTCAAAACAAACAAAAATAGTTTTTAACATCAGTCATTTAGGGAGTTGATGACTGAGTGTGTGGTGTGTGGGTGTTGTTATGGTGGAACAAACAACAAAAAGCACCAAAAAGCAATGTAGGAGTGCGTGGGAGAGAAGAGAGAGGCCAAACTGGCAGCTTCTCTGGCTTTACATGTGGGGCACACTGGGCTCAGGTGTGTCCCTGTAAACAGAAAAACACAGCAGTAACAAGGAAAGCAAAGCAGAGGGGTCTTCAGATGAGATAGGAGAGCTCCATACAAAAACAAACCTGCACAGTCAGAAAAACTGTGGGCATGGTGGTTATATTGGGAACACAAAATATACTTGAGAATGTTGGACTATTTATTATATGCCAGTAGTGTATCTTGTTCATTATTCATGTCTACCATGGTAAGAAAGTATTAATTCCTCTTCAATCTAAAAAATCAGAGACAGTGCTGGTAAAGAAAAGATTGAATGAAATCTGTGTGATGTGATAACAGCTTGACTACACTGCATAAGGAAATCAAAGCTTTGTATAGGTGAATATGTGGTTATGTTTGCATGTCAGTCCCAGGTGTCCATCACAGTGGAAGACTACGAGGACACCAGAGAACCCAGAGAGCCCCTGTTGTCCCGGAGTGGCACTCACCGCAACTCCACCTCCTCTGAGCCCATCTCAACCTCCTCCCACACCTCTGACCACCCGTTGCTCAGGAGGAAGAGCATGCAGTGGGCACGGCGGCTGAGCAGGAAAGGAGGTCGGAGCTCCAGCGGGGCCAAGGGGGCTGCGGGCAGCGCGGCAGAGAGGATCAGCCAGCAGAGACTGACCCTGTTCAGGCGCTCAGAGAGGCAGGAACTCAATGCCCTAGTGCGAACGAGGATGAAACATTTGGGCCTTTCACCCACTGGATTCAGTAAGTGTCTGCTCCTGATTTCAAGTGCAGATGAGTTGTTTATTATGCATTCCACTTGTGTCCATTTTTATCTAGATGTATCTTCCTGTATTGTGACTCACTGTAACATAGCCTCTGTGTGTGCGGATGTAGCACAGTCTGCTGTATATCCTGCGCCTATTTTATTTCCTGCCTTACTCACCTCTTTCTTCCTGTGTCAGATGGGATGACAGACCAAGGGAACAGACTCTCTTACATCCTCATCAACCCTTCTCCAGACACCAGACTGGAGCTGCACGATGTTGTGTGAGTGCATGGTGTCAATATAATTGTTAACACACTCAAAATATGAACACAGCATGAAAGCTGCAGATAGTACAGGATGCTCTTTTACGCCCTGTCTGTTCCCCATCTGTAGGTACCTGATCAGACCAGACCCCCTCTCTCTGGTACCCAATCAAGGGAGTGGCAGGAAGTGCAGCGCTGGGCTCGCAGAGAGCCACAGGTTCGACACGCAAGACAGCACCCACCTGTGAGAGATAAACAAACAAAACAAAAAAAGACAAAAACACTGTCAAAACACTGCCAGAAAGGGGAGAAACAACAACAACACACTCAAGACATTAATAAATGGTGAGATAGACAGCGATGCAGCCAGATTGGCCCTCGTATTTTCTCCACACTCAGTCTCGGTGAACTCCGCGGCACTGGACGTGCATGGACCTTTTCTATAACGATGGGAATGTTTTATTTATGCACCTTCCTATTTTCAAAGCAGAGAACTGGGGACACAGAAGTGCATTTAATGAAAAACTGTATGTATTTATATCCATGTATGTGCATGTTCTGTACTGCATCATGTATGTGCAGGGTGTATGTGTATGTGTATGTGTGTGTGTGTGTGTGTGTGTGTGTGTGTGTGTGTGTGTGTGTGTGTGTGTGTGTGTGTGTGTGTGTGTGTGTGTGTGTGTGTATTGTATGTGTGTGCAAGTGTTTGAATGAATGTGTATGTATGCTTATGGATCGAGCGCAAGACACTGCCAATTTTATCTGGACAGCCAAAGGAGTCCGCTGCCAAATGAAAGTCAAGGGATGTATTTTTGTGTCCTTCTCTGTGTCGTAGGTGTGTTTCGTCACACTTAATGTTGTTTAACGTATTTGAAACTGACACTACAGTGTACACACCCTGTGAATTTTTTTTTCCTCTTCATGAAGTCTTTTTGAAACTTTTTACCTGTTGCTGACACTCTCAAATGCACACATTCATTTTACGCTCACCAGCAGCGGAGGAATCCAAAGAGCACCAGTCTCAATAATGGACATAGATAGACAGCAAGCACGCATCATCAGTCCAGGGCATTCGGTCGCACTGCTGTTGTCAGTGTTCACACTGAAGTATGTTCTTGTCTTCAGCTGTGTGAGTACTTTGGAAACAAGCCTGTTCTTGTTTTGTTTTTCTTAAAATCCCACTCTCTCGGCTTCTGTCAGTGTGAGCTGTCACGCTACCAGCTTGCTTTTGCTGACATGCATGTTAGAGATGCAGGGGATGGACAAAGTAACAGGAACATGCACCGTAATATAATGCCATCCAGTACAATAGCCCTGCAATAAATACTACCTTTGTGAAGCTTATAATTTTTGAGACAGTGTCAGAGAGGTGTAGGCTCAACTCTGTGTTGAGGCCATATAAGCTTTACAACTACATATCTGCTGTATTTATTGCGCACTGCAATAAATATCCACTTTAACAAGTAGTTAGTTTGCTCATCTAGAATTAAAATCTGCAATATAATTTGGTTTCAGTTACAAAAAAATGTTATTTTTTGGAAAAAAGTGAAAAGATCTGCCAGTAGGGTGAGATCCTCACTTGTTTATCAGAATACTGTGTTGTATTTCATAATGTTTCAGTTGATTAAAGAAACATGTGATTTGAATCTTTATATATTACAGTAAATTACTTGTTGGGGTGGACATTTATGCTGTTAACCAAGGATTTGCAAGCCTCTGTAAATCTTTTGTCAGAAATTCTGATTGTGCCATTTCACACAGAAATGGTGTGGCCATGTGGTGGGAATGCTAACTGGCATCCCTGCCATCACCACTGCTGTAGCTGCCATTATAACAGATGAATATATGTACATATTAAAGTCAGTCAATACAGTTCGTCAGTGCTTTATTAGTGGTTTGGTGTCAGTTTGTTCAGCCTCAAGCACAATATCCTCAGAAAACTTCAATGTGGCATCAAAGTAGTCATCAGTATATCATTTCAACCAAATGTATACCCCTCCACTTCCTTCCCTCTTCCAAGCATGTAGGAGAACCTACAGGGGCTACAAAACTCAAGAAAACTGGAAGGTCCTCTCTAGAGCCAGTGTTTGGTGTGTCTTTTCTGGGTTACTGTTGAAACATGACGGTGCAACATGGTGGGCTCTGTAGAAAAGGACCCGTTCCCTCTGTAGATATTAAAGGCTCTTTCTAAGATAACAAAATCACAACAATTCTTATTTTCAGGTGATTATACACTTATGAAAACATACTTATGAATATCATATTCCGTTTCTACCGCTAAGGCCCCTGGAATTTTACAGACTGGTCCTTTAATTGTCTGACACAGTATGTCTTTTTGTGGTTTACTGAGCTTACATTCCTGAGGTGATTTAGCTTTGATGCATTAACACTGTGTGTGACTCACACTAAACGTCTTTAATTCATACTGTGTTGTCCCCAAGCTCACCAAAGAACACACTACGTTCCTACATGTGTTACAAAGGTTAGCCTAGACATACACATGACTTAATGTGCAATGTCTGTTATCACCCTCCTGTACACAGTTTTGAAGAGTTTGTTTTGGCTACTGGTCAGCTCACTGTACTTTGCCTTGTTCATGTTGCTGTGCACTGTTTTTTGACAAGCTAACATGAATCACAAACCTTCCCATCAGCTTAGCATGTTTACATATTATCACCATAATTGTATTTTCTTCTTTTGTCGGCAGTCATGAGAATGTTTTTTGTCTCATCCAAATTCATTTCACTTCATTTTGTGGCAAAGCTTTCTGAGTGAGCTCTACACACCTCCGAGTGAATTGCTCAACTGGAGGTGGGGCAAAATATGGAATAAACACATGATATGAGAGCAGGGGTGTGGCCAGGCAGACTAAACATTTAACAGAGATTGAATGATAGAGCTCAGACACAACTGTGCATACTGAAACAGAGGAAATGGCCGCCCAACCAGTCAACGTGCTAATCACCGGAGCCAACAGAGGCCTGGGCCTGGAGATGGTAAAACAAATGGTGGAGGCTCCCTGTCCAGTGAGAAAACTGTTTGCCTGTTGCAGGGACCCACATGGACCAAGGGCTGAGGTGAGAGTGTGTACTGCATTTGTGACTCATTGGCCAAAAGGTGTAAGTAACTGACTAAACTGGAGTGGAAGCTCCTTCTGAGTAATGAAACCATTTTTTCTGTGTATTTACAGGCCTTGCAAGCACTGGCAAAGAAGCACCCCGGCATCATATCCGTCATCCGCCTGGGTACAAGCTCTCTATTAAACTCTCTATAATGCTTCCATGTCCAAACACGCGCTGGCCTCGAGTTTATGAATAGCCCAGTTGTCTGATATTTTATCTGTCTGTGTGCTATTGACTTCCACTGATGCTCTGCTTTCTTTCCCTCTCTGTCAGACGCCACCGACCTTTGTAGCATTAAAGATTCCGCCCAGCTGGTGGGTTCTATGGTGGGGACAGGGGGTCTCAACCTGCTGATTAACAACGCAGGGATGATGGCCAAAGGCACTCTGCGGGACACCACCCCCGAGGACATGCAGAGTACCTTTAACACCAACGTCATGGGCCCGATGAACATGATTAAAGTATGGGCAGAGGAAGTGTCACATTATTCACAATACTGCATTTCTCCAGGAAATAGTGTAGCGTCATCCCACTGTACATTTAAAGTTTATGTCTTCTCTTGCTGACAACCCTCATCATCACATGTTTCTCTCTCTTCCTCCTGGTGGTCATCATTAGGAGTTCTTGCCTCACCTTCGTGCAGCAGTGCAGGCCAACGGGAAGCCGGGGATGTCCTGCAACAAAGCAGCTGTCATCAGCATCTCCTCAGTTCTGGGGTCATTGGACCTTGTAAAACAAACATATGCCCTCTTCCCTGCCATCTCATACCGCATCAGCAAGGCAAGTGACAACCAACTGACACTGTGACTTCATCTTACATTAACTTCTTTGCTCTATGACAGTTATTTTTCTCCCTCTCCTCAGACATCTTTGAACATGCTGACTGCGTGTGCTGCAGAGGAGCTGAAAGAGGATGGGATCCTGTTTTCAGTGCTACACCCTGGCTGGGTGCGCACTGACATGGGTGGAGACGCGGTGAGTCAGCAGCTTTTCACAAGTCCACCCATAAAGGATCAAATAGAACAATGTGGAGAAACCAGAGTCGTCTATGAATCATAGTTTGCTTTATTCATTCACAATATTAACATCACACTGTATGTATGTTGCATGGTTTCTGGAAATAGCAAGGAAACAAATGCAGTAGTTATTGTAGATTCAACACAAACCACTGAAGAAAACTCATCTCTGTGGCAGATCTTGATATAAAGTAGGCATCGTTCACATAGCAGGATTTTGGTATTCATTTCATGTTCTGTTGCTCAAGAACAGATTTTTTATAGGTTAGAGTGTTCACTCAGTCTAAACAAGTCATCCATCAAGTAATCCAAATATTCAATAACAATACCAGAGCAGGATTAGCAAGTTAAATGGATAAGCTTCTTTTGTGAAACAGCTTATAAAATGAATACATCTCACAGAATCACATCCATAAATCATTGTTAACAAAAAAACCCATCAATTTAAGTTTTTAAGCTTTACAAACTCAAATCAGGTTCTGCAGGATATTGCACAACCATTGCAACAGTTACATTAATCTTCCTAATTTGCTTATTCTGCTTTGTGAAGTATGTGTGAGCAGTGTTTAAGTATACAAATATATCTCTATCACGTATCGTTAAAAATTTATTCTCCTGTGATCCTGCATAGACATATTTTTTTAATGATGGTTTGCATTCATTTCAAATACTTTTATGGTCTTTGATTTCACTGTCGCTCCACTGAACCCCCATCATTGCTGCTGTCCTTCATGCACCAAAGTGCCAAGGTGATGTAAAAGTCACATGATGTTAAAATTGAGGTAACATTTGTTCAAATTGGATAAAAATCACATATGGAAGTGGCCCAGATGAGGGCTGAACATCCGAGTGGTAATGTAGCAGATTAAGCTACATCTGGTGTGTTTCTGTGTGTCCCATATGAACCTTCATGTTAACTGTATCTTTGTGTCCACCAGGGGGAGATTGATGCTCCGGAGAGTGTGCAGGGGATGCTTCGTGTGATAGCATCCCTGACTGAACAGCACAATGGAGCCTTCCTGGATTACAAGGGCAAGCCTGTCCCCTGGTAGCTTTAATCAACCACTTTGTGCTTCATAAACTACAATTCAAATACAACTTTGATTGTCCTAATTACTTGGCTTGCATCATGCTTACTTTACACACAAACATGCACTGACATCATCAGCTTCAATTAGTTAAATCACACATGGGTAATGTCTTGAATTTACAATTAATTAATTTCGTTGTTTGGTGACTGTTCTCTGATCACCATGTAGCACTGTTCCACACAGCCACTTTGGCGGGGCAGATCTTAAGAGGTTTGGGGTTATTTCCGTTGATGTTGGCTCCCGGGCAGAAGAAGGGGTACATCTTGTCAGTGAAGAAGTCGGTGAAGGTGTAGATGGGAGTCATGCTGATAGGGTTAGAGAAGCTCACCTCACCGCCATCATAGTCCAGATGCACCCTGACCCTGGTCAGCTCCCCCTCCAGATGCAGTGGGGTGCTGGGCCTCGTCATGGCTGAGTACTCGCCCTCGTAGTGTGAGATCATCCAAAAGCCGCCCTCAGGACAGCCAGATATACGGCCTTTTCTGTCGATGGACCCCTTGACAACCCCGAGCATCCAGTCCACTTTGTCACCCACCTCCACCTCCCAGGCGTGGCGGCCTGAAGTGAAGCCCTCGGAGCCAAGTACGAACACAAAGTGGCCGAAACGTTCGGGATTGTCTGGGAGCTCCCTCAGGCATCCACTGTTACTCACACTTGTCAGGCCTTTGGAGAGGGACATGCAGGAGTAGGCAGTGTTGGGGTCCAGGGTGATGGGTGCTTAATGAAGAAGAGAAAAAATCAGATGATGGTTATAGAGATTTTCTCCTAACATTCAAGGCACAAAAAGCCTTTATTGACACATGAATGAAAACAATGCCAGCATTTATCGATCACACACTGTTCTTCCACAGGGTCAAACTATTGATTGAGTACTCCACAATAACTATACTGAATTGGGTTGCGAAATTATAATTAACATGTAACCACGTAAACTTCACACACACAGAGTCAGGCGAATGCTTACTGTAGTGAACCAGCTCCGCAATCTTCTCCCACACATGGTACTTGAGGGAACTGACATGCTTGGCCACATTAATAAGAGCATCTGCTACTTTTTCTTGATCCTTCGGAGATATCTGTGCTCTGTGAAGAGAAAATCCCACACATAGTTCAACAACATTGAATAACTAGTAAGCCAAATCTATAAACATACTACAGAAGTTTAGAAATGTCTCACCTTTTCTTTGTGTTGCTGTAATTCTGAAATGAAACAACAGTGTTACAAACAGTGTTGAATTCATGTCAAATGAATTCAAAAAGATGAATATTAACGCCCACTCACCTGAAGGAAGGCAGCGTCACCGGAGGAAATCTCGTTCTCAATGGCAATGACGGCGTGGGAAAAGGTGAGGATATCTCTGGTGATGCTGTCGGACTTCTTCTTCATCTTCTCTTTCTTCTCCTCATCCTCCTGCTGCAGGGCGGCCAGTCGAGCCATCTCCTCCCTCTGCAGGAACTCACGCAGCTGCTGGAACTCCTCTTTGATCTGCTGCTCAGTGGTCTGAGTCTGGTTCTAGCACACGTGGAAACACGGGTCAACATGGACATACACTATACATACAATGACATGACTGAGTCAGTTGTAGTCTGAAATAACTCTTTATTCACATCTCGTCATTTGATGGATTGCCATTTTTTAGTAGTGGATAATGACTTTTACTGATTATTACTGAGAGAAATAAAATGTAGTCATAATACCCTATTATAGAGCTATTTTGTTTCCTTTATTTACTGTATACTGTATCTCTAAATGTGTCACTATGATCTACTGTGGATTAATTGTGCCTTTTAAAGTTTTTTATTATATCTGTCTAGTATCTTTCAAAACATATTGTATTATAGGAATTCTGTAGTTTTAACTTTGCAAAAACGCTTCCTAAAATGATCTGAAAGTGACACACTGTCTGTTTTCTCCAACAGCTTTATCCAAAATGTATAATCACCTAATCTGAGACCCTTAAAGCACACTAGGTGTCTGTGACACCTTGGTTGACATGTTTACACACTAACAGTGCATGGTGCAACTTCAGTCACATGTCAGCAGCCATGCAGGTCCTCTAGTTTTTCGTGGATCTTTGTGTTTATTGATACCTTCATGTGCACCGTTGTGTCATCACACTTCTGCTTGGCTTCATACAGGCAGCGCAGGTTCTTCTTCAAAGGAATCAACTCTTTCTTCAACTCTTCCTGAGGGGTGAGGGGAGTGAAAAAGTCACAATGTCAGAGAACATGCATTCTAAGAGTCGGTCAGGTGCCAGACAATTGTATATTATTAGGATATTGAGTTCATTTTTATTTTGCACAACTATTGAGAATGATGCTGGGACATAAGGACTATCCATTTTTTGGAGTGACATTTTTACAATGCTTAAAACTGTTCAGTTGATTTCAGAAACAGTGTTTAAAACCACAAGATAGACAGAGAATATTACTAGGTCTACCACTTGCATCATCTATTAATATGCTGATTTGTTTCGTGATTCCTTGATTAGTTGCTTGATGTTTGAAATGTCAGAAAATGGTGAAAGATGTAGATCACTGTTTCTCAAAACCCAAGATTAAACCTACAATGTCTTGTTTTGTCCCAGGACCAGAGATTTTTTCATTTATATGCAAAAACTCTTAAAACAATGAATCGATCAAAATGGTTGGTGGCTAATATCTTATCAATCGACTAATTGACTATCATTTCAGTTCCACACATCACCTTGAGATCCTGAGCTCCTTCTTCCAGGGGACACACTCGGTGGCCTTGGTGCTTCTTGGAGGTGTGACACACACAGCAGAGGATTTCAAAATCATCCAGACAGAAGAGCTTCAGTACTTCACCATGTGTGACACAGTTCACCTCCACCACCCCATCTTGCTCCCCTGTCCCACCAGACCCAGCTGCGGCCGTCTTTCGCTCCTGCTCCCTCAAGAAAGTGTCAGCCACGTTCTTCAGGGCCAGGCTGACCGTGGGCTCCGTCAGAGAGCACTTCCTCCTGCAGATGGGGCACTCACGCCTGGCCTTCTTCTTGTTCCAGAACTGCTGCAGACAGGCCCGGCAGAAGCTGTGGCTGCACTTGAGCACCACAGGGTCCTTGAAAATTTCACAGCAGACAGAACAAGACAATTCCTCTTCCAGCATGGAGCCTGAGCGCGAGGAAGCCGCCCGGGGTCGAAGGACTGAAGCCAGTTTGGGGCTCTGGAAGATGGAAAGTTTCAAAGGCTGAGAGGAAGCACGTGGGCGCAGCGCCATGGTTGGTTCCTGCCGGTGGGGGGCTGCTTTTATGGCTTTTGCTGTAGAGAGTGCACTCTGTTAGAAAAAAAAAAGATGTCTTGACTGTGCTCCTCTCTGTGAAGACTACAGCATGAGTCCACTCAGTAATCTGGACACAGTTTAAGAGCAACCAGGGTTATAGATCAACAGGGACTTGAATAACAGGTTTTCTTCACTGCTAGTAAATAAAGGACATGTCACCGCCCCTCATCTGCCACCCACGACAGGGTTCTGAGAAACAAGGAAGACTCCAGCTGAATGAACATCATGCTTTGCTTCTTTGGAAAAAGCCAGAATGTTGCTCAAAGTGCTCTGACAGTTTTTGGTTTATTTTTCATTAGAGAGGCCACCAAATGTAGGAGTAGGGGGTATGGCAATGAGATACTGGTAATGTTAGAAGGTAAACTAAAGCTACTTTGTGTTGAACTTTAGATCTCCTCAGTTTGCCACCTTCCTTTATTTACATGAGTCCCACAGGTGACCCCATTGAGTCCAATTGGCAGTATCAATTTACCCAGGTACAGTATATCATTATCCCTGATGCCCTGCTGATACTCAAAGGAATTCACTGTCTGGTTAATTGTCATATATATTTCAGGAGGACACAGGAGTGAGAGGAAACACAAACACACAACACACCCTCAGGGTGATTTCTGTGAACAATGGAGGACGTTCCAGGAGATCACAGCGCCTGTTTCAAAAGCAGAAAGCGCTTATCTAATATTTTACATCTAAATAAACCAGTATAATGTGTGAATGTACCCCCAGCTTCAAACAGAACATTGTGTTGCGTTTAAGAAAGACCAAACAGAGGAAAAACTGCCATGTCAATGTTATTATTGCATTATAATTGGACAATGACAACAGTGTGATACAAAGCCATCAAAATAATGTGTTCTTCTCAGTGTTACAGTGTTCTAGCGTCAGTTTCATTACATAATCCTTTTAGATATACATTAACTCTGAAGAATGAAACAAAAACTTACTACAAAATAGCTTCATACATTTGGATATACTGAAAAGGTTAACACCTAGAGTTTCTTTAAGACATGTTTACCTACGCTGGGTAGTTGGTGCATCTTGGAAATTCAACATTGCCTGTTTTTTTCCTCTCTATGAACAACACAAGTCACAGTGTCTGTGACACACATGATGGAAGTAGTTTGGTATCATTCTGCTCCACTGACAGTATACTTCATTTTTAAAGCACCATGCACCAGAATGCATACTTCTAATAAAAATGTATAAAATGCATGAAATAAGAAGAAATAAAAGGCATTTTGTTCCTATCTGATCAATGTTTGTTTTTACATAACTCCTCCATCTCAGGACTTTTTCTCTTCTTTAACACTCTCTGTAACGCGTCAAAACAATAAAGTAGTTGCAACACAAAATCATTCTTCATCTGTTACACAAACCATTTTTTAAGTAGACATCACATCACTTTATATAAAAACACTAGCTATAAAAAATAAAAAGTCAACACAATCCACAAACCTGGAAACCAGTCAGCTTCTCACTCTCATATAATGACCAATAAAAGGTAAATTAACACTGATTTTCTTTAACACTGTCTTAATGTATGAAAGTAAAACTGGAATGTGCTGCTGTGTGCACAGTTAACTTCAATACAGCATGGAGTATTTTAACAGTGAACAAACACCACTGACCTTAGTCAGCAAGCTACACTTTACTATGACCCTTTTGCAATCCCAATTTTTATCATTTACAAAAAAAAGGACAAAAAACCAGCAGATTCATTTTGTAGATAAAAATATAACAGCACATGCTTCTAAAACAAATCTGTAACAGTAACATGGAGTGGTTCACTGTATGTCAGGGAGGCTAAAGCTGAGGCCTTGTACTGTGCAATACCTGTGCTGCTCACCTCGGTACAGTGCAATCTCTGTTCACTTTTGTTGTTGATTTAACAGCGCAGTGCAACACAGTGCAATGTGGAAACAAAAAAAGAAAAGAAAAATCACATTTTTATGCCTACTTTCATTTCTCCCATTTTTAGAGATTTGTGATGAACTTGTCAGTTTCTACAATAATGACATGCAGGTTCATGTGATGCGATCAAAGGGAATGCTCGTCAGCGTGCTTCTAGAGTCTGGAAAACGCCGGAAGACAAATAAAAGCACTTGGGAAGTCATCACAGTCACCTTCTTCTCCCATTGACTGGAAATACCCTCTTTGCTGAGGCAGAGTCTCCCAAAACTAAATTAAAAATAGTTGGAGTATACACTAAAATAAGAACAAACTCATGACGGTAGTGTTTCCTAGTAGTGCTGAATGTTGTGGGTGACACACATACACACAAATAGGTGGTTCTGCTCCATTAGTTTCTGTGGTTACACCCGCCCGACCTTAGCATCGCCGATGGCTCCCCAGACGTCAAAAACAAATTCATCTGGGAAGGCAAAGTCTCCCAGGGTTTCATCTAAAGCCTCAGCAAACTCATCAGGGTTCTTTTTATCCTTTCCCAGCTCCACCATAGTAGCCGCTGAAGAGACAGAGAGAGAATTTAGTGAACCTAAACAAGTGACAGACAGTGATTATGATACAAGTACAGCCAACACACACACACACTTACCCAGCTCGCTGTCTCTGATCCCCATATAGCTCTCAAGTAGGTCATCCACCTTCTCAATGGCCTTTTCCTCAAATGCAGAAGGCTGGAAATAAAAAGATAGAAAAAAAGAAAAATCTCACTCATTTTCTAAACTTTACAGACTGATTTTATTCCACTGTCTTGTAAGCACTCTCACCAGTTCCTCCACAGTAGCAGGACCTTTCGAGCGCAGCCGCAGAGTTCCCCTGCCGGTCCCCAGCTGAACCCCTGACGCTGACCTGGAACCTCCAGACCGCTGGCCGATCATATCTGCACACAGCAGAAGAACAAGAGAACCCTTTAACATTCAGTACGGTCCTATAAATCAGTCTCCAGCTGTGACAGCGCTGAACATCGTGCCCTCTTTCGATAAACTCTGTCACATTCTGCTATCACTGCACATTCCTGATTCTCAGTGCTTGAGCTGTGAGTCAGTAAATACAATTAGTGTGGTATGTATGATTTCACGTCCCGTTGCACTTCCTAACATTACAGCAAAGAAAGTGGCCTTAAATGGGACCTACATAAGATTTTAGGTCAACTATAAATCTGGGAGCTGCAATGAGAGTCCAAATAAGGTGTAAAGAAAATGTAATATAGCAATTGAATCACTATGAAATTTAAATTTAAATGCTGCTTTCATGGTCTTGTTTATGTACTCTAGCGTGTCAGTGAGCGCTGAGTGATTGTGATTCTCCACAGGGAGTGCCACACTGCAACCTCCAGGATTGTGGTGCTGAACCACCTAAAACCCAACAGCTTACTTCATGATGACATGTTTCCTCCTTGCACACCTACCGAAGGCTTTGAGAGGCTCCACCAGCTTGATGGTGAACTCCTTCCCTTTTGGCAGCTCCTTCAGCATCTTAGCTACCTCGTAGTGTCGACAGCCAATCAGGCGGTGGCCGTTGATGGATTCGATCATATCTCCCACGTTGATGACCTGGATCTGGTGAATGACGCTCCCCTCTCGGATTCTCTGAAAAAAAAAAAAAACAGCAAAACTCAAATTGAGTAACCGAAAACTATCTAGTTCATCACTCTCTCACTTTTCATGTTCTGAGAAGCAATTACCCCTTTATTTTAAGTCCAGGGTCTTGTCTTTCCCTGTGGATCTCTGTGTTAAAGGAAATCAATTTTCTTGGCTATTTTAACAACACTCACCTTGATGAAGGCATAGCCAGCTCCATTATCAGTAATCGTCAACCCTAATGCATCCTCCCCTTTGTACACCTCGATTTCCTTTCGTTGGCCTTTAATGTGGGCAAAAATAAAGTCCTCTAGCCCAATCTGACCTCCCAATAGTTTATCCATGTCCACTTTGTGTGTGTTCAGTGTGCAAAACATAACCTGTGGAGATACACAAAAAAGAAAGATTTAATATGATGTTTTTTTCTGTTTGTGAACTCACACTTATCACAATCTACAGAACAGTTCACCTCAGCCGGCGGGATCCCAAAAGCTTCACCAATCTTGGCATAGAGCTCACGCACGTTACTGAAGCCCTCGATGCGGCCTGTGGGGCTGCCATGAGCGAGCTGGGTGTGGAAGATGAGGCGAGGTCTCATGCTGCTGGGCGGAGGAGGCAGACCTTCAGAGGTGGCACCTTCTCCCAGCCCGACAACGCCTCCATCTAGACCGTCCATACCCGGCACATTGAGACCTGCGCGGATAGGCTCTGCTTCCTCGTTCTCAACTAACGGGGACGCCTTCTTCCGTCTTCCCAAACCCAGAGGCATAGTTGTCCTAGATGGGGAGCTGAGGGAGTGGAGGGGGAGGGCGGCTGCTCTGAAGTTAAGCTACAATCCAGGTCAGCATACACCTTTGCCAGCCAAATCAGCTGCAGGTGTGCTGGATGTGTCACAGTAAGAGAGAGGTCCTCCAGACCAGCTTAAAAGCTGTCTCAACCGGGCACTGTATGGATTTACAAAATCACACATCAGAGCAACTCACATAGCTGGATCTGTGAAGTCCAGCAGCCTGTGGTGGGGTGGGGGGTCTTCAACTGGAAAACAAAGACAGGAACTATTTAACCCTCACACATTAGCCAAAGCAGTGACATTTCAGTTATAGCAGCAGTTTAAAAATTATGTACCATTACATATTCTACAAAATAGTATCTAATGATCCTAACATTTTAAAAAATTGCCAACATAGTTGTTCCTTGACACCTAAAGCAAGAGGCTTTGACAGCCAAGACAGAGCTAATGTTAGCTGCTAGCTCTGAGACCCATTTCAGACATATGTCACTTGTAGCAGCACAAACACTGACTAGCAACTTAGCATTTAGCTCATAACAGCAGAAAGCTCAATAAGTGACAGTTAATTTCTTGTTGGGGGTGAGTTGTAGGGTTTTTATTCCTGGGGTTCGTTATTAGCTCGCTAAACGTGAACAGAAAGGAGTAAATATGGCAGGCCAGTCATTCTCACCGGAGCAAGAGTTCAGACAGCTGTAGTTAGCTCTTCCTTTTAGCTTAGCCTGCTAACGACGCTAAAAAAAAAAAAATAAAAGTCAGATTTGTTTTCCTCCTTCGCTCCTGACAGATGGTGTTGGCAGCTTGTATAGCTAGCAGAGTATCTGTGTGTCGGTATGTGGCTGTAGATTAGCTTTCTGCCTGCCCAGCAGGGGTGGAACTGTGACGCATTCAGGTGCCCTCGGAAATCCAAGTTCCTTTCCTCATTCTTTTTAATTCATCTTCTTTTGGTTTTTGATAAAAGTTGGCAATCAGAGAATTAGGCGCATTACCGCCACCTCTGCTTCGGAGTGTGGACCAGAGATTAAATCCTAATAGTGTAACCATGTCAAGGTTGGGAGGGTTACGATATGAATTGAACAAAAAAATCAGAAAGTTCAATAGACCTTCCATAACCCATCATTTGACCTTTGCATGATTACATTTTGATTCTATCCAACTTATAAACAATAAGAAATGTACATAGTATGTTGCATCTTCTTAAAAATCAATCTTATGTATTGCCTAACTTAAAAACCTCCCAAAAAAAGAACAATTGTTCCACTAAGGGCAGATTTATGAGGGCATAATTAACATCATATTGTAAATTCTTTTCAGGCACTAAAACAAAGGCCATAGTGTCATTGAAATTCAATGGTAGTCTTCCTGCTAGTCTACAACAGCACAAATCTGGCCTGAACATGTGGTGCAGCTCATGCAGAATGTAAATTGACAGAAATAATGAGGCACTATTTTAATCTTGATGTCATTACAAGGAAAGAATTCACCCCAAATCCCTTGTTATAATGTTCTTCCTTTGTCTTATGTGGAAAAAAGAAAAAAAGAAGAAGTTGGATTTACGAAATGAGGAGGTGGACAGATGAGCAAAATATGTTTTACATAGAGACACCAAAGATTTACAAGTCCCATTAAGTAATTCAGAGGTCAAGATAATAGTTGGAGTAAATCAATGGAGGAGTGAAATACGGGGTCAATTTCTATACAGCTTTAACAAGAAAGTCTATTCAACAGTAAGAAATATAGGTAGATCAGCGAAGGAACAGGAGTAAGTCTATGTTATTCTAATTTAATATCAGTATTGTTAATATGAATGTGCAACTCACTATTAGTGTGATTATTACAAATAACAACAGGAACATCAGTATTGAGAATAATTGTATTAATAGTGCTTTTAGTTGGGGAACCAGTACACACTAATACTCCTAATATAGGAGTCTGATAACAGTGAGTCTGTTTACTTCAGTCTGTTTACTTCAGTGATCAAACTGAAGTAAACAGAAATTATGTTAATTGTTCTCTTGTGATCACAGTTACAGTCTCTGCATTCTTCAGTGGGTATAATAGAGATATTTATTCTCAATATTTGTATTTTTTAGCGGTGTCAATACAACATGTTTACTAATGTTAAAGATCCTCTCCAGACATGTATTAACACATGTGTCTGATATGCTTTGATCAAATTATTATTATTATTATTATTATTATCATGCTTAAATCCTTAAAAGTGTACCTGCTGGACACAAGATGTCTCCTACTTCACTGTAAAAATAATAATAATTATAATCTTTATTTATAGAGCACTTATCTAAACTCATAAAAGTATGTTTAAAGAAGAGATTTAAATGAAGTCACTGAAACCGCTGATCTGATTTCCTCAGGCGGCTCGCTCCAGAGTTTTGAGGCTCTGACTGAGAAAGCTCTGTCACCTGTAGTTTTCAGCTGTCTCAGGAACAACTAAAAGACCTCTGCTCTAGGGTCTCAGGCTACGATCAGGTTAGTCTCCGACTAATAGGTGAGATATGTAACATGGAGCAAGGCAGTAAAATGCACTGTAAAGTCAATTTTTAGTGTTTGTGCACTGCAGAAGTTTCCACATCAAAAATAGTGTGTAAGTTGAATATTGGACCAGAATTGACTTCCAAACTAGTTGTGATGTCACAAATCCTGCTCGTAGAGCCACCCTTTAAAATCAGCTTTTCAATGAGAACAGAGAAACTTTCAGCAGGTAAATATGAAAAGATCCCTCCAGTGTCAAACTCTGCACATACATCATTCTGCACAGTGGAGCTCAAACATATAACTGTAGGAACAAGAAATAAATGTATTTTTGAGTGGCCGGCAACTTTAATCATATCTGTAATATTCACCTCACATCTACATCATGTAATGCTTTACAATGAACAGCCATGCAATAAATACTACCTTGAAGTCCAAATCAGACATCATACATATTTTTGTTCATCTCCGTTTACATACCACCACTCCATGTGACCACTAGATGGCAAGAAATGTCATGATGATACATTAATGTTAACTTCACGCTCATACAAATGCGATTTGCAAATTAAAGCTTCTGTAAGGTTATCAGTGGATAAAGTGCACAACACTGAGAGTTAATCTCTACATCAAGGAGAAAAACTGTGTAAGGTTTGTTAATCAAGTTGCTCTCCTCTGTTTACTATCTACTGAGAAATTTCAGATTGTTCTGCCCTCTAGTGGCCCTAGTGAGGAACTGCAACAGTTCCTCACACAGCTTTCAAGATGAAGTTGTTATGTACAGTGACCGCCAGAGGGCAGTGTATACAAATGATTATATAAAACATACATACAAATGTAGCCTGTGTGTGAGAGAGAATGAGGTGAAGTTCATATTTCAATTAATTTATGAGTTATTTACAAATGGCTCAAATACTTCTACAGGACTATGTTGCATAAAATACAGATTTACAGACACACACACACACACACACATACAGACTGTCAATCTAAAGTGTAAAAGTCAATTCAAAAATGTGTTAATAATAATAATAATGCTTACTAAAATATTGAGGTTTTATTCAATCTTCTTTAACCACCCAGGACTTCTAGAGCAATATTTCTGGACAACTACTACATGGTTTGCCATGAAATGTATGGATTTTCATATTCCCTAATGGATATTTAGCAATAATTTTGTAGGATATTATTTGGTGGTCAATTCATACGTCACCGAAGTCAACTTTTCCATTGGTCCATGTTCCTCAAAAAGTAAGAAAACTGCCATATTTCTCTTTGCTGTCCAGTGACGCTCCCCACAGGATTCATGTTTGATGATTGTCCATGTCACAAGAAACATCACAATCTTGTGTATAGAGATATAGTGCTTATCTAGGAGACACTTTAGTTTGTCCTATGGTTTCACAATTAATTGTTTGGTCTATGAAAAATCCAAAAAAAAGTGAGAAATGTCCAAAAGTATATCTCACAGCCCAAATTGAGGTTTTCAAATTGCTTGCTTGAAAAACATAGAGAAAAGTGCAGCAAATTCTCACAACAGAAAGCTATAACAATAATTATAATAACAATAATTTTGGGGGGCACTTTTACCTCGAATCAAAATAGCTTCTTATTATTTCTGTCAATTTCCATTCTGCATGAGCTCCTTTGCTGCAAAATTTGTACATAAGACATTGTTGACTAACAGGAAAAGTACCGTGAAATTTGCTACGCACACTTTGCACTCTCAAAGGAAAAACTACTTTACATTTTAATGACATTGTGGCCTTTGTTTTAGTGCTTTGAAAATAATTTTAATATGGTGTTAATTCTCCACAGATCCACAAAGACAGAAAATGTACTGCATGATGAGTGTTGTAAATACAGTGTATTAATACAGTGAAAGCTTCTTCATAGTGCAGACAGAGAGAAATTACTGCCAAAATGTCATCAATAATTAAAATGCATAGACCGTAAGTGATGAGACATTCCCCCGGTATTGTTTGCTAGTCTCTTTAATGTGGAAATCCAAATCATCACAGCATAGGAAATATCTATTAAAAGTTATCATCCCATTATCAAGTCATAAAAGCTTTTGTTGTTAAAAATCAAAAATGTCCTGAATCCCAACCTGAAGAATTTCAAAACAACATAAACAGGAAGTCAAACAAAATAATAATGCTTACACATTTTTCCATAAAAAGGAAAACAAAAAAAAAGCAAATCTTTTGTTTAAAAACAAACAAAAAATAGTTAAACATTAACAGAGATTACACATCTCTACGTTCATGTTAAACCACATGTTTGTGTCAAATACAAACTTAAAACTCCACCAGGAGCAGGATGTGGAGGCAAGTAATGACCGCCATGAAATGTTTTACGACAGTCACGGTAACACAAAAAAATCTGAATGTGCAAACAAACTGAGTAACTAACGTCCTTCATCACTACAGTCAAAAGTGCAAAGGCTTTTGAATAGTTGTAGCTTAGTACTGAACTGTGAAAACACACTTCACATTTTGCCAGATTTTGTTGAAGCAAGTGCTGTTAAAAGCTCTAATAGAAGACATGATGGAGGACAAAATAATGAAATAAAAATATATCCTACAGGCCTTTAAAGACAGTCAGGAGTGAAACTTTAAGATCAAAACAACAATATTTCACCTGACTGATACACCAAACTCATAACATGTCAGGTTAAAAAAATACACTCACTGGCTTCAGATGAAATAAAACAGACAGTTAACAGAGGAGGAACTGAAATGTAACACACACACACACACACACACACACACACACACACACACACACACACACAAATACACACGCTGTGTTTACTCAGAGGGTCTGAATGAAGTAAATAAGTTTTGGTAGTTTGTTAGTCACACATGACAAAATACACACATGCTCTCAACACACTTTCAGACACACACATTATAATTACACAAGGACTATTATTTGGCACAAAAAGTCTCCCCACAGACATTTTACACGAGCAATAGGGTGTGTACTCCTGGATAAACAGGATACTGTGAAAGTAAACATTTATGCAGTATGTGCCATCTTTAACACGAGGGACGCACCAATCGGATCATTTTCTCTTGACTTAATACTTAAACTCAAATATCTGCTGACACAGACTACTGATACTGATAGTAGTGCTCTCTTTCCTAAATTTAAAGACCGTATGATGCTACGTCACTCGCTGGAATTAGTCATTATATGACTGTAAGGTCACATCGCTACTTATTTATAACTGGACACGTCCACACGCCACCATTATTTATAGGCTTATTTTAAATGTATTTTCCAGTGACTGTATGAGTGTAACTGACAGCAGAAACACACAATTTCATTATGACAATGACGAGGAAAATTAATGCTCATTGGTCACATCTGGCCGATACCGATCTGCTACCGTGGATCAGCTCGGTGCACGCCTATTTAAAATGTTCTCACCTCTCAGGATCTGTGCAGTTATTTCAATCTACGCAACAGTAACCAAAACCCTGCAGAGTAATGAAGTTTTAGCTACTTTCAAGCATGCATCACTGCACCTGAGGTATTGTTAATTAGCTGGCTGTGTGTTGCCTTGAAGCACTCCAAAAACTGCTGTGAAACCAAATCCTCACTTCCTATTTTACATTTTTTTAAGTGGGACAAATCAGTGAGCTTTGCTTAAAAAAAAAAAAAGTCTGGTTTCTATGATCTGATCATCTCCTTCTTGCAGCCAAACCAATGGCTACTACATGACACCTTGTGTGATTTATATATACTGTATATACAGTAGTGAAAAAATTAGGACACCCCATGAAATATACGGACATAAACCTACTTTCAAACACTATCTATAGATAAAGTGGTGTAACTGAACCAAAAGCAATTAAATGTGACCTTCCCTATTGAGGAAAAAGTTAGGACACACTGTGCCCTAATAGCTTGTATTGCCCCCTCTGGCTAAAATAACCTCAATTAGACGTTTCCTATAACAGTCCACTAGTCTCTGACATCGACTGGGAGAAATGTTTTCCTTCAGCTGTGTGATGTTTGAGGCGTTTCTTGCACACAGCCCGTTTCAAATTACACGCAGCATCTCAATAGGATTAAGATCCGGGCTTTGACTTGGCCTTTCCAGGACTCTCCATTTCTTTCTCCTCGGTGGATTTACTGTAATGTTTTGTGTCACTGTCATGTTGCATGATCCACATTCGGACAGATAGTCTCACATTTTCCTCAAACAACATCTGACACAATAAAACATTCATAATGGATTCTGTGATGTTGATCTGGACAGACACTGCTGCAGCAAAGCAGCACCAAATTATGACAATTCTACCCCCATGCTTCACACAGCTGGTATGAGGTGCGGACTTAGATTTGTGCCAAACATGTCTTTTATTACGGTGCCTAAATAATTCTAATTTTGATTAATCTGTCCAAAGCACGTTGTTCCAGAAATTTAGTCTTGCCTTAATGTTTAAGGTTAGGGTGTTTTTTTGGACAGCAAGGGTTCCTCCTCCTCTTTCTGATAGTTGATACATGTACTTTGACATCAGCTGTGGTAAGAGCTACCTGTAAATGCCGTGATGACATTTTAAGATTGCTGGAGACGATCCTAAAATGTGTTCTGCTTTTGGGCTGAACCTGCTAGGACAGCCTGACCTGGCCATGTTGGCAGATGTTTTAAATGTTCTCTACTTGCAAATATCCGGACAGTGGAATTGCTGATTTTTAATTGTTTGAAGATCTTTTAAAATCCCTTCCAGATGCATCTACAACCTTCTTTCTAAAAGCCTCAGAGAGCTCTTTTCATCTCACAATAGGGATACTACTCACTTCAACAATCACCAGCAAACCAAACTACAAACATCTGAGTTTTAAATAAGGAAGGCTCCTCCAAAATCCTCTTTAACGATGGGAACACACCGAAGAGTGACACTCTTCGGTGTGTTACCGGCGTAACGATGTTCTGATGATTTGCACCTGATGTGGCACATTCAATTCTAATTTTAGGTGTTTTAAGTAGTAATAAATGTGGGGGTGTCCTCACTTTTTCCTCGCAAGAAAATTGCATTTCTATTAATTACATTTACTGATCATTTTTAAAAGTTGTCTTATTTATTATTATAAATTGTTTTATTTATTAAGTAACATTAACTACGTCTCTCAATATTAAACTTAATGTGTTAAAAATTAAGATTAAAAAATGTCCATAGCTTTTCATGCGGTGTCATTTCTTTTTCACTAGGTAGATATAGATATATATATATATATATATATATATATATATATATATATATATATATATAGATATAGAGCTATATAGAGTGAGTGGTAGAGAGATTGACAGATAGAGAGATAGATGTTTCTTCTATTTACTTCTCCTCCTTTAAACTGACAAACGGCAGTCTGTTACTGAATACTGTTACTGAACCTCAGCTGAATGCAGACAAGAAGCGTTAAAATCAGCTGTTCTGTTGTCTTAAGACACTCCATTAAACTGACTTGATACTGTTTAAGAATATGGATTTGTTGCTCAGACAGTTAAATTACACTCAGCTGGAAGCAAATCTGCCCTGAGCCTCAATCGTCCGGGCTAAAATATAACGGTGCACAGGAGAGAGCCACTGGAAATGCAGATATGTTAAGATTTTAGCAAACTTTAGTCCTTTCAAGTCATGGTGGAAGAATCTGCCTGAGTGCGTCGCGGGTGTTTTGGCCAAGTTTTTCCGGGAATTTCACAGAGAAGTCCAAGATCATGTCTCCCCTCTTCTCGGGGAACTTGGACAGCGGCAGCCCTTCTCCAGAAATGCGCTTTTTCATTCCAGGCTTGACAACGTCTCTGGAGGTCACAGTGATGGTCCGGCCATCCAGTGTGGGGGCGCTGACTGTGCATCCACACAACGCCTGAAGAGAGACAGAGAGAGACGGAGAGTAAGATAATTATACAGATAAAACCACTGATGCTTGGTCAAGTTTTAATAATTATATAATCTGTTAATTAATATAGAGGCTTCAGTCAAAACGTAATTGGAAAAGTTATCACTTCTGTCATTCTTTTCTGCATCAAAAGATAAATTCGCAATTATTCTGGTAATGGAGTAATTGTTTTAGGTCATTTTTTAAGACAAGTACACTAAACATTTGCTGTTTCCGGCTTCTCAAACATGACAATTTGATACTGTTTTTGTCATACTTGATAATAAACTGAATATTTGTGGGCTCTAGGCTGCAGGTATGACAAAACAAGTGTATGTTTTACTATTTTATGGCATTTGATAGACAAAGTGCTTGATCAACAAAATAATAGGCAGATTAATTGACAATAAAATTAATTATTAGTCTTCACTTACATCTCTGAGTGATATTTTTGCTGGATAAATTATATCTGAGCCCTCTCTTCTGAACAACGGGTGTGGTTTGTCTTTGACCACAAACACCACATCTGCAGGAATGTTGGTGGGAGTTTCATCTCCTTCCTTGGGGAAGGTGATTTTCGTCCCCTCTTTCCAGCCACGTTTGATGTCCACTGTTAAGATCTTGTCTTCACTGCGCATGGTGCAGCCGTCTGGATTCAGTCTTTTGCGAGAAATCTTCATCTTTTTGGTGCAGCCGGAGAAAACCTCCTCCAGGCTCACCTTCAGCTCGTGCATCACAGGCGGGTCTTTCTTTCTCTCGTGGGCCCTGTGAGGGCCTCCAGGGTGGGATTTAAAGGACCTATGAAACCCACCCATGCCGCCCATCCCTCCCATGCCAAATGGCATGCCAAAGGGGTCATTGATGTCCATACTGTCCTCTCCATTCTGTGAGGAGAAGAAGTGATCAAACGGGCTGCGGCCACCAAAGAACTCTGCGAACATTGCATGAGGGTCTCCATGGAAGGTGTAGTTGTAGCTTTGACCGCTGTGTCCTCCACCTCCACCACCTGCTGAACCCTTTAATCCTAAAGAGGAAGCAGACATGGACAAACATCAGATCTCTGTAGGAAATAAAGCCTGAATGATATAGGTTAGCAAAGGCCTCGAACAATTACAGATCATCACATATTGTAGCAGTGTTTGTCAGCATATTGAGAAAATGCAGCTCGGAAAATGTCAAAGATATGTTTGAGAGCATTAAGATTTGTACACGTCAAAGATTTCCCCGTATAAAAAATCTCAAATATCAATGTTGGTCGGAGTTAAAAACACACCAATAAAACTGCACTCACAGCTGGTTAATCAGATATTTAAGCAACTGCAATTGGACTGATTATAATCTTGATTATAGCTGAACTGATACAAGATTTTATAAAACTTTTAATAGTCAATATCAGTTTTCTTTGCATAACCCATAATATAATCATCTTCAACTTTCCCTGAGTCATTTTTTATAACTGCATCAGAGCTGCAGCAATTAGTCGCTTACAAGAAAATGAATCGCCAATTATTTTGATAATCAGTTAATCCTTCAAGTAATTTTTCAAGCAAAAACGCAACATTTGACAGTTCTGGGTTCTCAAATGGGAGAATTAACTGCTTTTCTTGGTTTTGCATGATAGTAAATTGAATATTTTGAAGGTTTTAGACAGAATTGGTCATTTGTCAGTAAAGCCCAGATGACACTGCATTTCCAGAGTATCTAACTTCCATATCGTGACACATTTCCCAGTGAAACAGAACAGACAGGCGGGACATAACGGTGGGAGGAATTTGAGGAATTTGATTTGATAAAAAATGGGTATGCCATAATGAATCTTAGCTCTGTGCTGCAAACATTTGGAAAATTGATTGATGGGTGGATGTCATGATAGTTCTGGTTGAAATTCAAGCCTAGTGGGTTCAAGCCTACTAGCACACCTCATATTGTGTTTTACAGGAAGAAAACAGGGTTGGATTTTGATATATGCAAAGAAACTGATTTTTTTTGGTCCTTTTTTGCCATATACTATCAACTAGGTACACAATATGACCAGGGAAGGTATGTAAAATGGCTAAAGAGGCTTTCTTCCCCATTTAATCTCTACTTTAATGTACTGCATTTCCAAAAGCACTGTTAGTTTCCTCAAGTTCAAATGAACACACTTATGTTAAAATATTCCAGTGGAGTTTCAATCTCCCTAAAATACTGAATTCACAAAATGACCATGCTGCAGAGAAATTAAATTTTAACACATAAGGTTCAGATCTGTGTCTCTGTGTGATATCTGCCCTAAAAAAAATCACACATTTGTTCATTTTAAACAGGATTAGCCAGAATGATCAGTGCAGTGACAGGCTGACAGGACAGGCAAGGACTCGTCGTTTCCAGCAGCTTCTCCAGCTATTGTACACACACACACACACACACACACACACACACACACACACACACACACACACACACACACACACACACACACACACACACACACACACACACACACACACACACACACACACACACACACACACACACCTCTTCATTGTGTGGTCCCTGGTACAGACAGATGCCAGAAATGTGCATCAGTGTGTCAACAAGATTTAACAAGTGCACAATGTATGTTTGCTGTAGATAACAAGCTGTGTGACAGATAACGGCACAAACTAAACATGCGTACAAGTTGCAGGTGGAGAGGATCAGCCTATAGATAACGTTACCTTCTTCTCCATATCGGTCATAAATGTCCTTTTTCTTGGCATCACTGAGGACATCATAGGCTTCAGCGATCTCCTTGAATTTATCTTCTGCCCCAGCGGACTTGTTTTTGTCCGGGTGGTAGCGCAGGGCCTGTTTTCTGTACGCCTTTTTAATCTCATCTTCGGAGGCACCTTTGGCTATTCCCAGCACTTTATAGTAATCTTTACCCATTACAATGACCGGTCACTTCCTCCTTTCACTTCATAAAAACATTGTCGGCAGAGACTCTTCAGTTTCTGTTTAAAACCAATAACACATCCAGCATGTCCCGCTGCGTGTCGGGTCCGCTGCAGATGTCACAGCTGCGGACACTAGCTGGTTCAGCTAACAGCACAAGGTTAGCCTCCTTTACTTGACAACTTTCTGCTCCAGGCTGAGACAAAGGAGGGGGGAAAAAGAGGAAATGTTACTCAAATCAAACGACACAACATTAAACGACGTGTCCACACTGGAGCGTCCCGTCCGTGGCCGCCGAGCTGCAAACCAGGCGAGGAAACTTCTGGAAGAGGCAGTGGAGCAGAGTGTCTTCATTACCACAGCGAGATGAACCACTTACAACACTTCCGGGTTCGCCTCAACCACAGTTGACACTCACAAGTTGACAGATATCTATTTAAAACAACAATTTTAACCAGTTACTCAGCTCCGGCCAACGAAACCGCTCTTCTTTGCCTGTCTAAATAAATTAATTTGCGATGTGAATAATCTATAAACCCTAGATTCGATTTTTTGTCTTAATGAATGCGCATGCGCTTTAACTCCTGCCTTGCTTTTCATACTTTTGCGCCCAAGACCCTTTTCTGTAATATCGAAACCCATTTCTGCCAGTGTGATGGAAAAAAAGTTCCTGAAGGTCAAAATGATGAGAAACTTTCTTAAACTAATGAGAACATTTCTCAAAAAAATTACATAGTAACTCAAAATAATGAGGTACTAATAAGTCCAATATTTTTAGATAATATCTCATTATTTTGAGATACTAAGTCATTATTTTGAGATACTAAGTCATTATTTTGAGAAATGTTCTCATTATTTTTAGATACTAAGTCAATATTTTGAAATACTAAGTCATTATTTTGAGAAAGTTCCTCATTATAATGACTTATTTTTTTCCCCCCATCACATTGGCAGAAATGGGCTTCCATAGAAATACAGTGGGTAGGGATCAGTAATTACATAATGACCACTTCATTGTGTCTGAAGTAGAATGTCAACTATGTTTAGTTGTTGGTATAATTTTTATATTGATGGTATTCTATAGTCACACATTAGATTAAATAGGCAGGAGTAAAATCTTTTTGCATATTTATTTGCCAGTTTATTAGGTACACTTAGCTAAAACAAAAATCAGCCCTGCTATAAATCTTTATATCATGGAGGTTAAGATTATGTAATCTACCTTGAACAAAATATTAGAAATACTCAGTATAACACACAGTTTGTGACGCTTCAAAGAAAGAATAATGTTGAATCGACACTCACTAAAACAGCTTTAACAAAAGCTGAAATATATAATCTTCATATGGGTATGGTTTACTGCATGCAAATATACAGGAAGAAATCTAAATTTAAGACAAAATGAGATATGAAAATAGACAACAATGAACAACAATTATAATGTATTGTCTAGCAGTATAAGGTTGCTTTAAGTAGGGTGATAGTGCATGGCATGCTGGGATGAATATTATATTCTCTTGTCTGCTGTAGTTAATACAGAGGCTGTTTGTGTGCATGTGTTGATGAATTTACAGCATATACAGTATGCTTAGAATAACATTAACAGTGTGTACATATCAATGCACACATGATTTTTAAGTAAAGGAATGGTTCTGAGATCCCGTATGGTTAAATTAACCATTCTTGGGTGTGATAAACTGTGAACTGTGTCTTGCTGTTTTAATGTACAGTGTTCTGTAGTGCCCACCAGAGGGAAGTAGTAGTAATAAGTTGTGTTCAAGGTCTTTAGGACTATGAAATGTTTTTCCCTTCCTGTTTCCCGCCTCTGACGATTAACAGGTGCTGGACGGTGGACATCTGTGCTCTTTTAATAACATTTACTGAGGTTTTAACAACTTGTGGGTTCTTTAAGTAGTGGACTAGGACTTTTATGCTCTGCTCTTTTAATGAAACTAACTTGCAGTTTTTGTAAACGCCATACAGCAGAGTGCCGAATATCATAAATATTTTTCACGAGAATTTATTGCTTGATGTTTACAGAGTAGGACATTATAGTGACAGTATCACCTGTAAGTAAACTTGCAAGATTATACAATACAATGTAATAGTTTTTTTTGTGAGAGGTTAAGATTCACATTTACAGTGTTTTGTAGTGGTGTTTGTATCACATTACACTATATTGTAATATATGTTGTAATAAACTTACGTTTTTAAAGATGTTAAGGCTGCTACCACCTTTGTTAACCTGGTCTGGTCCAGTGTCAGAGACAAGACAATATTTACCACACAGGCAGGTATATGGTCCAAATATAGCCTTTATTGAAGACACAAATTCATTGAAACTACAACCAGATACCCCAAAACAAAACACTCCCACAGAAGTCAATACCTATAGACACAGATGACAAGTGAACTAGGACAAACTCTGCACACACGCTGGAGGAAACACTGCAAACAGTAGGCTACAAAATACACAGTCATCAGTACACAGCACACTAATGGCACACAGTATCAAAATGCACATCAATCAATAAGGAACACTTCAAACTAGAGACAGGTCAGAACCATTTCTACCAATAGTGGGAGGCAGAGGGCCCCCATAGCCACCAGCATTGCCTCTTAATGGGCTCACGGCAGGGTGTCAAATTACTAAGATCTATTTTAAAGATAATTCATATATGTATACATGAAAAGGGTTTTAGACTGACCTCACCTCAGTCTGGCGACAAGACATTGCTTTTATATGTAAGGATTGAGGAAAAGATGTAATTAAACAGGAAAAATATATGTGAACTTTCTGCTGTCATCTGATAGGCTTCAGTTTGCTCCTCTCCTTGCTCACTACCTCTCCAGCTTTGGAGAAGACCGGTTCATATATAACAATGATGTTACTGGCATGTGTATACCTTTTAGCCAATTTTTAAAAGTTTGGGTACACTGCTGCACATGTTGCCCCTTGGTTTCATCAATCTTCTCTGGGGAGGTAGGGCTCTGTTAAGGACAACTGGACTTCAACTCCAGCACTTGTAGCTTTTTGGATTGTTTGGTTTGCGTTCTCCTTTTTCTTCCCCTAGACAGGCCCCCGGGGCGTTTGTAACGTGCACCGAGGCCAGTGGGTGGCTTGTTTTTGTAGTTTGAGTCATCAGTCCTGAGTTGGGACACACGAAATCTGATTCATCCTCCTCTGAGGGCATCTTCATCACACTGAACTTGTCCTGCAAACTGTTCATCTTGAGACTCTGAGACCTCAACACCCTCCAGATACACGACTGGGGCCATGTGATCAATGAGCAGTTGACAGTAGATGTTCAGTGAGGTGGAGGAGCTGTCAGATTTGGTTGTAAACATCCTCTCCAGTGTGATGTTGTGGTCCTCCTCTGCCTGAGGAGGAGAACTGAATCACTTTCACTAGTGTTCCTCTTGAGGAAGAGAGGCAAAGTGAGGACAGAACTGAGGCTGCAAAATTAAAGTGTTCAAAGATACTGCGGTATAGAAAAGGTGATGCATGATACAATAATGGCCAAAAAAAGGAGCAAAAAGTGTTGCTTTACTTTTATCCGACATCAAATTTATACAAACAGGGGGATTTTTGATGTCTGGAAGGGACTGGCACTGGATTACTCAAAAAGTACACTATAAAAATAGTTAATATTTGTGCATGTAGTTTTAGTACTGAATTCACCATAAGTTTCATGAACTACTTATGGAAGACAAGAAGCAGTTGATAGTATTTGTGCAAGCAGTCTTACAATTAATAATTTACTGCTAAACTTATTATTGCACTCTTTATATATTTATTATTCCAAAATAATTGTTTTTACTACTAATTAGTAATATTATTAGAAGTAAAGATCTGGGAGTGCTGAACAGCGACGTTTTTTCCTGCTCCAAGCACACCTGTACCGTAACAACACGAAAAAACGCGCATCAAAATCCAAGGGGCGGCTCTCTTGACCGGAGTTTCCTCAGAGAAAACGGCTTGCTTGACCGCAGTGTCGGTTTTGACCGTAACATCACTAGTGTGGAGTCACAACGATAACAACCTCATGCAGTAAAGCACTTACTAGTCTCCGGTCCCTCTCTAAATAAAGGATGTGAGCTGCCTCCTTCCTAACACTGGAGAAACAGGTGCCCTGCTTGGCTGATTTCACTGTCTACAACACTAGAAGTTGCTCACTTCAGTGCATCAGTGACACAGCCACGGATAAAAGCAGTTCAGGCAATCAATGAGCGTGATCCTCCACACCCTCTGACACAGGTGAGACTCATTAGTCATCAACTCTTTCTTCTTTACTACTGTCCACCGTGAGATAGAGACCCTCCCCCAAATTGTTTCAATACTTTCGCATGATTCCCAAATATGGTGTTCCTAATATTTTGTCCACTGCATTAATATGCAAGAGTGGGGGGGGGGGGGGGGGGGGGGGGGGGGCATAATATTAGAAACACTTTCAATATAATGCACTCCAGTGACAGCACCATCACCCACTACTACCTCAATAATAAATATAAAGTAGAATTATCACCTTTCTGACAATGTCAACATAAACTTTGAATGTATAAGCTTTCTAAATGTAGAATTTTCTGGCAGAGCTGTTGCATTGGATTGTACAGGTGTACCTAATGAAGTGGCTGGTGAGTGTACTATAATTAGGGTTGGGAAAGTTACTTTGGAAATATAATAGATTACAGATTACTGGTAACCTTATTTAAAATGTAAGAAGTAATGTAACTGTTTCAATTACTTCATTACACTTATTACATTTGATTACTTTTTGATTACTTTTCAAATTTTCTAACAAATGTTTTCAACTGTTAGGGTAAGTGTACCCATTAAGCCCACCAAAGCTCAGGTATTTTTCATGGATACTGACATGATTTATAAGGAAGATCATTTCTTATACAGCAAGATTTATCTCTCATTTGAAAATGTATTCATTATTCATGTAGATTTTGGAATATAAAATAAAGATATTTTATGTATTCAGTAACATGTTAAATATTAAAAAATGAGGAAAGAACCCTCCTCCTGAGCAAAACCGTAAAGGTCTGACTTCAGATGTAACCCCCTTTTTAATCATCAACATTTTCATACAATTATTTTGTAATTAAATTACCTAACACTGTTGCATGTAACTAGTTACTCACCAACAGTGACTGAAATACAATGCAATTCAATACAGCGACACCGCACAGACTCAAAACTGTGCACAAATCAAAAGCTCTCTGACACAGTCTATACAGAAACTATTAAACACATTGACAGGATAACAATCTGTCAAGCATTTTTCCCCCACATTTTATCTTCAAGATTGTTCAGGTTAATTTAAACAGTAGACATTAAATAAAAAACTGCAATATCTATGCCAATCTGTCAGTAACATAGGTAGAAATAGGCATTTTAAAGATTCTACATATTGTAAATGTGACATTTATATCAAGAAAGTAACCATGACTATTGTCTAAGCATGTCTCTTTAAAATAATTAATCCCGCGTAGCCCCATGTTATAACTGTCAGACAAACACAAGAAAGACAACACAATGTCACACCAAAGTGTTACCGCCTTTAAAAAAGAAGTAGGTTTTGTTCAGCATACATTTCTCATGCATTGTAGGGTTTCTGAATGTCAATATTTTTTTTTATAAAGGTGTTATGTTCAGCAGAGGGAACAAGACTCAAAAATGATCCTGGAATGCAAACAGTGTTACTGCTGCTGGCTCGGACTGCCCCTACTGGTTATATATAGACTGTAGAATATAGATATGCAGTTGGCTATGTGCTGTGATGAGTTGAACCTTTGCGACGAAAGGCATCTTCTCCCATTCAGCAATTTCTTCACGCTCCTCCCACCACGAGCCTCCCTGAAGTATTTTAGAAGCCATGTCGCTCATTCGGCACACAAACCTTGAACCAAGCACTGAAATAAACATGTTTGCCTTTGTTGTGGAGGTCATAAAGAGAAAAGAATACCAGCCACACAGGTGGTCAGGGGGGAGGGGTGTGTGTTGGCATGTGGAGGTCTTTCATCATAGATCAGGCTTTTAATGGGGGCCGTCATTGTGTAACCAAGCGAGGAACAGAGCAGGCAGGAGATGTGTCTTGTAGTTCTAATGAGAGCACATTGTCAACTGTCACTGGGTAGGGCTGCATGTGGCTTCCCAAGGTTACCAAGCTGGTGGGTGCAGAGCAAATCAGGCGACTTATATTTAGCCTTGCAAATGGCGCACTATGGATTATGTCTTGGGGCTCTCCAGTTTCGTCTTCACTGCGTTTTGTTGCATGAAGGGGGGCACTGGATCATGAAGAGCCAGCAATTCAGGTGAGAAGCAGGTCCACTTCGCGTTCTTAGGTTTGACTTTTAAGTCAACTCTTCCTCCGCACATTTTCTTTCCTACTTGGCTCGCTTCCACTCCCTCACATGGACACGCTCTGATTGGGGGAAAAAGTGTTTATGGTCTCACATATTTCTCCCATTCTTTCTCAGGAGGAGGTGGGCTATTCAGAGAGTCCAGAGAAACACCGAAGAGGACACACTTGTGTTGGACCGAAAGTTGTGTTGAGGGTGACCTGGGACTTGCTATATACCCATAACAGCAGCAGAGGACAACTAGCCTCACTGGACATATTGCTGATTATTTCAATAGCCTATTGAGGTTTCAAACAGTGTCATGGATGTACTTGCTTTAGAGGCAAAGACCGGTGGGGGTGGTTCAGAAACTGAGAAGAAGTCTGCACCAAGGCCAAAACCGAAACCTCCCAAAAAGGCCAAAAGGATTGTTTACTTTGAGGTGGAGATTGTGGATTTAAAGACTAAGGAAAAACTTCTACTGCTGGACAAGGTAAGGTTCCAGTTGATGGACAGTTTTAACTCACATGCCTTGTATATTGACCAAAATGATCTAAAGATGATCTTATTGCTTTAACTAACGTATCAAAAATACAATGAATGCTTGAGAACCTTTATGGTCCACTATTGCAGTTTTTCTCCCAGCACATTCCTTTTACAGTTTCATGATTCAAAACTCTTGTTCTAAAAGTGGCATGAGCAGAGATGACTTTGCAATGAAGTCAGAGGAAGCGTGTTTATTTAAGCTCAAGAACTACAGAGTCATCACTGTGTGCACATGGGTAATTTTACAGATAATCATCTACTTCACAGGCGGCCCGGTCAAGTGCAGCCATTATCTCTTATGTTACTATTGAGCGAGGGTTGCAGTTAGGAGGTGAGAATTCCCTCTTCATCTGACAGGAATTTTCTTTTCCAGCCGCGGTACATGCCTATTAATGGGCCAACAGACAGACAGATACACATTAGCAGCTTTTTGTACATGTGTGGAGTCAAGTCTGCAACATGAGGGATAACTTTGCAGATGAAAATGGAAAACATGAAAATTAATAATGAAAAAAAAAGACAACTTCTGTCATACATATACTAATGCAGATTACTTCAGGGTTTTTTTTCTCTGTAAAAATATCAATATTTCAGTCTCTACACTAATGTTGCTGATAATAATATTCTTGAGTATGGTTTATTTTTACATTTTGATTGCAGGTGGAGCCAACTGCCACAGTTTTGGATATTAAGGCTTTGTTTCACAAATCATGTAAGTAAAAAAAATTGAAATATTTGTTATTTTGCTTTTGGTTGGTGTTCATTTCTTAATAATAAAAAAATAATCTGTCCAGCATGCCAATAGTAAAGTTACCCTCCATTTTGACAGATCCAAAATGGTATCCAGCTAGACAATCCCTGCGTTTGGATCCAAGTACGTCCACCAGCCACTATTTTAATTCTGCTCATATCACATTCAGTTGATTGATATGTGTTGATAGGTGAAGTCTTGCTGATGTTGTCCAGTTTTATCTCAGCTGATGGTTTTGGTTGGCCATGTTTTTCAGAGGCTAAGTGTCTCAGGGATGAGGAAATTCTCCAGACACTTCCTGTGGGAACCACAGCCAGCTTTTACTTCAGTGACCTCGGACCCCAAGTCACATGGGGAACTGTGAGTCCACATGTGCACTCGCATGAATCACAGACAGTCTGAACCATCCTACAACATAATAATAATGGATGACAAAGATAAAATTAAACACTTCTCTCTTTCCAAATTCTTTCTTTTATGGCAGCAGCACAGCAGAGGTCATCCTGAAAATATTTTTTAAATATATAATCTTTAATTAGAATAAGGATTAAAAGTACAACCCAGCATTATTCATTCATTATATACCATGAGTCACATTTATCAACGTATTATTATTGCGTGTTTTGGCCAGTTAATCACAAGTCATCAATGCTTTGTATTATTCCTAAGTATATCACATGTTGTTAAATTGATTTCCACCTTCAATTGCTTCCCCTCCATGTCAGTAATTAAAATCCACTTGCTAACCTTTAAATGTGATTGTTACTGATTTTTAAGGGTGCTTCAACACTCATAATGTGAATGTCACCCTCTTAACAGCAACCTTTTTGACGTAAGAAATGACATGGTCTTTTTCTCAAAGTGCAAATTTACCTGCTTGTCTTTTGAATCTGATTTAGTTTTAAGGAGCTGTTTCTCATGAATGCAACATTGTCCATTAGCTGACTATCAGGGAGAGAGGCTTGCTTCGCAAAATGGTCTGTAATGTATACATGATCTGCACTTAATTGGCTAAAACATGCAAAAATGCTGGTATGGTCTTTTAAAATTCTTGTACTTTAAATATAAACAGACATTCTTGCCCACTCAGTTACTCTTGAATATAAATATCAACCCACAGTGACAGATAGACATGATTTGTAGTGGTTCATTTTTCTCTCACCCTCTGCTATGCCTGTCCTCTGTCCTAGGACATATAATCTCATGGCCCCATTTCTCCCAAAGGTGTTTATCCCCCTGACCTCTCACTTGCCTTTCACGGTGCCTCTTTACTCAACCTTGCCAACCTTGCCCACCGAGCCTCCGCATTCTACGTCCTTACCAAACCTGACACAACCCCCAAGCACCATGCCAGGCTGTAGAGTGATAGTGTGACAGGAGAAGCATGAAGTACCCCAGCAGAGACTGCCGGTAGCTATCGGTCAGACATGTTGAGCCAGGGTGCCGCTTGAGGTGCTGATTCAGATATCAGTTTCACTGGCAGCTGTGCTACTTTGCTTGATCATACAATTTGTGGAAAGCTGGTATTACAAGCTGTCTGAGTGTCTCTTTTGCTCTACGGGTACATGTTGAATATTATTATGGATGGGCTGTCTTTGCTTTAAGATGGCTTTGTCAAGTGGGTTCTTAAGAAAGACGGAGTCATGCTGACGTTAGTTGCATTTTCTCCCATTAGAGTTTAGACTGGCAAAGTGCTCTTCTAACAAGGAGAAAATATTTGATTTCCTGTGCTGTTCAATTGGACAACATTGGTTTAGTATATTTTCTATTAGAGTTTATGGTTAGAGCTTAGAGAGATGGTTAGAGTGTTTTTTGGCATATTCTTTCACTTCTTCTTATGCATCTGGCTGCAAATGAAGGAAACAACATTTTAAAGCATTTCTATCTCGCTTGCTTCAGGTGTTCCTGACAGAGTGTGCCGGCCCGCTGCTCATCTACTTAATGTTCTACTTCCGTCTCCCCTTCATCTACGCGCCGAAATATGACTTCACCAGCAGCAAGCACTGGGTCGTACAGTGAGTGTCAGCTGGGTTATGTTTTCAGGGATGTGTTGCAATGTTGCTGCTGTGTATCACACAATCCCAGGCTTTGCAAAGATGCACCCTCTACATGACAAACAGTCGTGAAGCTTACTGCTATGTTGATAATGATTCAGGGCCAAGTGTAATGGACTGCCGTCGGGCAATGTCTTAATCACAGTCAAATATGTAAGTGTGTCTGTGTGTCTTATTGCAGCTTGGCCTGCATGTGTCACTCCTTCCACTACATCAAAAGGATTCTGGAGACGTTGTTTGTCCATCGAATCTCCCATGGGACCATGCCTCTCAGAAACATATTTAAGGTGACTGAGCTTATCTGGCCTCGTAATGTGCACAGTCTATTATTAATTTGTGCTGTGTTTATTATTCTCAGAAGCAAATCTATCTTCACAATTTGACTTATTATAGTCCCACTCCCTATTTCAGAATTGTGGCTATTACTGGTGCTCGGCAGCTTGGATGGCGTACTACATTAACCATCCGCTCTACACTACACCCTGTAAGTACTGCAATTCTCACTTTAACTCATAAATTGAAATTGGCCTCCATTTTAATCCACATTTCTTTGACACATCAACAGATTACGGGGAGCAGCAAGTGAATAAGGGACTTTACATTTTCTTGGTAAATCTTAGCTCTGTTGAAGTTGAATACTTTTAACATCTTCCAGATATTAAACCCAATAACCTGTAATGTAGATGCTCATCTTTGGATGTCTTTATTCCTACAGTTCTGTCAAGTGGGGAATTTTTCCATCCATGTTGCACTTCGTAACCTCAAAGCAGCAGGTGAACATTTTGTAACAATGCTAATTTAAACAAAGGAGCAAACAGTTTAGGGCAATGCAATATTGATTTGTGTTTCTATTTGTGATCTTAGGTTCAAAAATGAAGAAGATTCCTTACCCAACCAAAAATCCTTTCACATGGATTTTTTGGCTGGTTTCTTGTCCAAACTATACATATGAGGTAAGCAGATAGAGTAGAATTATATCAAAGAAATACATTTTTTTAAATGCATTCCTATGAAAGAAATCATAGGTGATGTAGAGAAAAAGTTGCTTTTTGGTCAGGTTTTCAGTCAGGTAAGTAAGAAAATTTTAAAAATCAGTGACAGAAAATTTTCTATATGTTTGCTTCTCACATTAATGTGAAATTGTGATTTTTCATGTTTCAACACTGCATTACTGAATGTAACTTGTACAACAACACAGCTTGCAGTCTGTAGTTCATCCATGCAACGTTAGATGTACTATCGCTGCCACCTACTGGTTGCAGTACATTTCTATAAAGGTACTTTGAATCTCAGTTCATACTGTGTGTGCATAATTTGTTTATGTGTGTGTTTCTGTGTGTGTGTAAACATCTTACTCACAGGTGGGCACCTGGATTGGCTTCACAGTGATGACCCAGTGTGTGCCTGTGGCTTTCTTCACTATCGTTGCCTTCATCCAGATGGCTGTGTGGGCCAAAGGCAAACACCGCAGCTACTTGAAGGAGTTCAGAGATTATCCAACCCTGCGCTCCTCCATACTCCCCTTCATCCTTTAAGAGCCTGGGAGAGAAAAACAGCTGCTACACACACATCCAACCCCTTCACTGATCAAAGCCCCTCCTTCCATGGGGGGTGTCAGAACGCGTGTGCTGAGGCTTACAACACGGATTGGATTTTGGTCATACACGCTTCATGTACAGTAATACTTAGTTGCATGTCACTCTGTAACAAGCAGCGGCAGTTGCAGTTACTTTGAGTGTTGGACTGGTGAATGCAGGACTGTTACAGGCAAAGGAAGAGTTAAATGCGGCAAAGTCTTAATTTAATGTTGTATGTGATCTTGAAGAGCAAGAGGATGAAAATACGTCCTTTTTATTTTGCTACTGTGGTAAGTTGTAAAATGTTTGATGAAGGGTGTGTAAAATATCATATTATTTCCATAGTGTCTGGCAGCCTAATCAGTAGGTTTCCCACAGAGCTGGGAAACCAAGAGGCTAATCTGCATTGTCAAACTAGTGTGCAGCCTGGAGCTGACAGCGTTGTGGCCTCACGCAGTATTCTACTGATCTGACTGATCCAAGTGACCTTTATACTACGGTACTGCTTTTAGTCCTGGATTAGAAATTGTATGCTGATTCCCACATTTTCCACCACGGCTGAGGAAAACTCTTTTTTTTCTCCTTTTTCTCTGTACATGGATCAAGTCTATTTCTCACATAATAGAAAAAAGGAGCTGCACTCTGCTGATAATATTCACACACACATACTGTTAAACTACAAAATTCTTCTTACTTTGATAAGATTACATAGTGGAAAAAAAGTGTGCAATTGAAAAGTAAACAGATCAGGTTTCAGTCATCTAACCATCATCGCACATGTACGTTTCTGCATTATCAGACGTGTGTAATCTTTTTCTGCTCTATTACTGTATTTTTGTACTAATCTGAAGATTTGTGCAGCTACAAAACAAACTTGCCAAGGTGGTGCTTCACTACATTGGATACAGGTCATTGTAAAAAAACAATCAGACAATTCAATTCTCTGCTATTCCATTTTCACTGAATGTGCATTTCAGACTGCTGCATCAACTGAACCTTCAGATTAAATAAGTGACTTTGGTTTTATTTAAAAAAAAAACTCAGGCTACAATCTATGTACATTTATCTGGAGTGGAAGTTTGTACAATATTTGATTGAGACTTAAAAGCACCATCACCAGCCCTCACACCCTCTCAAAGTGATGGATGACCCACAGAAACATGTGTTTTTAAATGAACTGTTGATAACAGTAATAAACTGCATCAAAAAACAAGTGACTGAACAGAGAGACATGAGCTTTATTTGTGACTCAGTGTCACCGTTACAGATAAAAAGGGGAGGAGATACATTGGAGATGTAGACTACATCATATGGAATGTTACAATTCAAGTGGCTGGCTTATAATTTTACACAAAGAGACACGACAAATTATAAATGGATGATAATGTAAAATATTGCATTTGATCAAGATATCTGCTCCATAAACAGGCACTGAGCAGCTGTATTAAATTTAAAACAACATGTTCAGTATTACAATAACATTTCACCAAATATTATTACTTTATTTTTGCTTATGTATGAAAGCAAATTCCATCAGACTGCACACATCCTGGTCACGTCTGTCTGCGATTGTTCCCCAAAATTCAACTGTATTAAGTTGGACCACAGTCGTCATTTCTAAATAAGACATAACAAGGAAAAAAACACAACATATTGCCTTGCCAGCAGGTAGTAGTATATCATACTGGTTATACTGGCACACTCCAACAACAGCAGCAATTGGTGGCATCAGACTGTCGACTTTTGCTGCAGATATGTAGATAGTCTGACTTCCCCAGCACTTAGATGACATTTATTCCAACTCATCAGATGAGAAAAAGCACAACAGATGCGCTTTATGTTTATCTGTGTGACTTACGAACGGTTTCTGGACTAACAGAAGGTACCATAATAGATACGAGGAGGATAAAGTGAGAAATTGCAGAGCCTCAGAAAGTTCTTATGGGCCCTAAACTGTGACAACACTTTGGCCACAGCATTGTGCAGTCATTTCTCTATGGGTGCATCTTCCCATAGTTGGTCCACTTTGTGCAAGTCCTCTTCACCTGCCGCGTTATCCAGCTTTAACTCCTGCAAAAAGGTCAATGCTCCTCCGGTTTTAAAACATACTCTGAACGTAGCTTTCCATTCCCTTGACAGTGCAATTGTACGCGGGTGAAATGAAAACCAAAGACCATAATGAGAGGTAGGATGAATGTCTTTTAGTTACTGGTCATTCTCACAGTGAAAGTTAATTCCACCGCAGCCTTTCCCCCCCTCCACACACCTTCTACATATATTATATATGAAGGTGGGTGGCAGGATCCGGATGGAAGAGGGCACTGCATGCACGCTTGGGTCAACGCAGCGTTATCTGTCCGTCATGTGAGTGCGAATGATGCATCACCATCTCAGAGGTCTTCATATTCCAGGAAGTGGGTCCTCTGCAGCACCTTTACATGGCGCTCGTAGATTTTGAGGGCAGGGCCGAGTCGGATGGACAAACCGGTCAATACATCACTGCGCTGCATTAGAAGAAGGGACTTTCCATCAATTTCCTGTTGTAGGGTAGAGAATACATGTTTGGATCAGTTAGCATCACCCCTAGGTTACTGAATGCTTGATATCTCCTAATATAACTATTTTTAAACAACCACCACAACACAGAAGGTAAAATTAGCTATTGGATCCCTAAAATTGAGTGAAAAAACATTGTGTGTAGGAGACAAGATGGACAGTTTTATTTTCTAGCATCCTTTAAAATGCAGGTTTAAGCACAAATTAAATTATATAAATCACATCCTGTGTAATCATTGGACAGTGCAACACATTTTATATGAACTACCTCCAAAAATGCACTGGATGATGGAATATACTGTACGTTTAGTCATCAGTGTACACGTGGCGCCCGCTGTGAGAGTTCGTGGTGGTGCACTTACCTGTGTTCGAAACGCAACAGCCTGCTCTGGAAAGCCTGCAGCTGAAAAATAACTGGCCACATCTGCCACAGTCCACTGCAACAAGTTCTGGCTCATTTTCTCTTTCTTCACAGAGCTGGAGACAGATAAGAATTTTTTTTTAAAGCATTAAAATGACGTGAAGTTATTTGTAATTTCTCTTTTGTGTCTGTGCCTCAGTAATATGTAAATTTACTAATTTGTATAAGACGTTGAGAAAGACTGTGGAGAAGTAGGGGAGAATTTGCAAAAGAGAAAAAAAAAACTAAAAAAATTATACTCACATCATGTCATCATTTTTGCCACCATTCAGAAGACAGTCTTCAGCTGCTGTGAAGGATGATATATCTATCTTCTTCTTAAATGTACCTGTGAACGAAACATAAGTTAAATGATTATAAATGTTTAGCAGATTGTACAAGACGGATACCATGATATAATGTCTGCAGTATTTCTTTAATGATCACTAAAACATTGCACAGTTGATTTCACTGGTTTCTATTAATGTGACAGTTTGACAACCTGTAGTTAAAACATGTCAGTATTTCCTGTGAGAATGTGAGAAAGTGAGAGCAGGACAGTGCGTGGGGAATATTAATACCCTCTTAGAGCTTGTTACTTTTCATGTCTAAAGCCATAATGGTTTCTATTTCTGCAACGCACAGCTCGAGTATGCTACCTAGTGACCACAAATCATTCATAAAAACACCAACTTTGGTTTTACCAAGATCCAAGGGGATCTCCCTTCATATAGCTCACTAGTGGTGCAGATATAAGGTTTATGCGAGAGCCATGATTCAATTTTTTCCCCAACTCTGCATCACTGTGCAAAGTAAAAATTGAGTTTAAATGTGCTGCTTCATATCCTTTACATAGCTGTGATGAAATGGAACTAATGCTTTCTCCATGTTGCTAGTATGCCGCACCGAGGCCTCAACTGTCACGGCACACTATGTTTTTCTATTAGATTTTGTTCATGGTCCAGTACAGTGACGTTACCGTGAATGAGTTTTGATGCAGCACACTTACTGTAACAGCCCACGTTTACAATACTGTAGTTATATGTAAATGCAGAAGAAATGTGCAGGGCCAGTGTTTAACTGAAGCCACCAGGGCCAGTACATGTACAGCACAGAGTCATAGTACCTGAGCAGTGGTAAAAACATTTCTGTGCTGTTTGTTTCTGTTTTGCCATCGTCATTTGCATTCACTTGGGATCAAAAATCTATGACCACCATTAAAAGCAAGCATGCCGAATTTAAAACTAACAAACAAGCTCTGTAGGTTTCTACCATAGACTGTATATAAGGTTTCTACAAACTGACACTCATGTTCACTGGTGAACAGAAGCAAACTGGAGAAACCGCTACTGGGAACTGAACCCTCAGCACCTGATTTGGAGGCTGGAAACTTCATCCCTAGAAACTTTTTCATAAAAAAATGCCAGTGTTTGACAGTGTTTCAAGTCATGTCCTCAAGATTATAAATACATTTCTTCAAACAGGCATCTTCCCAGATGTTGTTAAACCTTTACTAAAGGCATCCAACCTTGATGATGATTCATTCTTCTTAATAAGATACTTGAAAAGATGGTTTCAGTGCAAGTAAACTATTTTCTTATAGCAAAATAATATCCTGATGGAATATCAGTCAGGCTTCACAACATACCACAGCACTGAAACTGCTCATACTAAAATTAACAGTGTCCTCAGACTAAACCCTGACTCAATTCTTATAATCTTAAACCTAAGTACAGTGTTTGATATAACTGACCGTGATACCTAGTCTTGAAAGGCTGGTTGGTCTCTCTAACTGTGTGTTCAATTGGTTCAAAACACGCATTAAAGGGAGAAAGTCTTGTAGACCATATGTCTGAGGCCTTGGTCCATTATTATTGTCACTGTACATGCTGCCACTATGTGATATCATGCTGATGACACACAACTGTATATCTCAGCTGAACCAAATGATGCAGTGGCTATAAACTCCATTACTAGCCGTCTTCTGGCAAAAATTAATGGATGAGCAAAAAAAGTTCTTAAAGGTAAACGAGAAAAAAAATGAAATCAAGTTGGCCCTAAACCAAAAAGAGAAATGCTGTCTAATAATCTGAAGAAATTCACTCCCTGTATTAAATGTTAGGTTACAAGTCTTGGTTTTATCTTAGATTCAGCACTAAGCTTCATGTCCAACAATAACAAAGTGAGGAAAACCTAATTTTCCACCATAACACATTGCAAACAAACACAGCAAAAGTATGACCATTCATAAATAAAGAATACACTGAAAAATTCATTCATGCCTTCATTTCAAGCTGACTCAATTACTGTAACGCACTTTTACTGGCCTCTAGAAAAAAACAGAACAAAACACTGAGAGACTTCAGCTCATTCAAAACTCTGCAGCTCGGCTATTAATCAGAACCAAGAGGAGAGAACACATTTGTCCAGTTTTAGCTTTTTTACACTGGCTTCCTGCAACTGACTTTAAGGTCCTTCTCCTTACATACAAAGCCTTTTATGGACTAGGACTAAGCTACATTGCTAAATCCTTGTTATTATTATTTGCCTTCAAGAATGGTGTGAACATCTGTCGCTGGTTTAATGGAGATTCCCAGCAACAGCCAGAAGAAAATTAGGGATGCAACCTTTGTCAATAATGCTTCAAAACTACAGGACATGCATACATAAATCCATACGAAAATGAAAAAAATGTATGTTGCCTGGCATATTGACAAACAAACACATACATAACAAAAAATATGAACAATATGTTTACTGAATTATTAAAAAACCATCTGTAAGATTGAGCATACATACAGTTTCTACCAAGCAGCACTTAAAAGCAGCTTTTAGAAACTGTCTGCAGCTGTGTGATTATTACGTGGTCATGTATTCCCCTAGAAGGAAAATCAAAATGAGTGTTTAACGGTACCCAAAATTCATGGTTCGATATGTACCTCGGTTTTGTGGTCACAGTTTGGTGTATTTTCAGTACAGCATTTTGAAAAACGTAAACATCCAACAATGACTCATCGGATAAAACTGTTACTCAAACTGTAAAGTTGTGCTGCAGTGCAAAAAAGAAAGTAGCCGTGCTGTTTCCTGCAAGGAGTCAGAACACCTGCTGACAGCTGTTTTATGCTGATTTATGGTCGCTCAGAATTGGTTCTTACGACATGCTGTCTCACAACGTTGGAAACAAAATGTATTTATCATTATTCTGAATGACTTCACCCAAAGACGGAGTGAAAAGCAAACGTCACAAACATAGGAGGGGGATGGGGAGATGCGATATTGTTTCACTGTGGCACTAACAGCGTAATATTTTAATAATAATGGCAGCAGCGACACTACATGAGCATGGTTAACCAGGGTAACTTGGGTAATCCAGCTAGCATACATCCATGTCAGAGTAATAAGAATGAGCAGATGCAGGTTACACGGCAGCTTCTTAAAAAACGAGAAACCATGTAACTCACAGTTGTCAGATGGCGAAGACAGTGTCTGTGGTCTTCCATCCGATACATTCCTGCTCTCCTCCTGTCGGTCAAACAAAACAAAACAAAACAAATGAAACATGAAAATGTCACGTAGGAAGCAGCCAGATCAAAGAAGAGGGAAACATCCAGGAGGTGTTAGTCACAAAAGGAACGTGGGCCAATTACCAGTCGTACTGCATAGTCTGGTACCAACTGGTCAGGCAAAAGGCCATTATCCTCCACCTTGCCTTCATCCTCCTTCTTCACATTGTTCTTTAAAGCACATGGGCCGAGGGTTACGGAGTGGACTGCTGGCTTCGTGACTGCTGCTAACACAGAGGAGAGGAGAGCATTTACATAATGCACTGGGACAATCCATATTGTCTGCACCTGACTTCATTCTTGGCAAATTCTAGTGCTAATCAAAAACTAAAGCAGCCGAGTGTTATTTTATGTCTGTTTATTAAACCCGAATAACTGGCACAAACAAGGCAAAGGATGCTGACACTTCTAACTGCAGAGGCAACATCGTGAAACCATGGAAATGTATTATTTCTCCTGCAATTCTGTGTGTAGCGGACATTAACAGAGGCATTTCTACTGTCAACAACTATGTCACCTAGCAGTTAATCATCTAGGTGGTTAGGGGCTCGCATCTCCATTTCATGTCCAGAGCAAGACTTAGCACAAAGCTTAGTGCTCCATTATATCGGAGCGTGCATATTAGACTGTGTCTAGCAGTGTGGATACCTTTGTCTCTCTGCATTCCTGGGTGCTGGCGCTCCACTGGGCAGGCAGCAGAACTATAAGCCCAGTCATTGTGTGCGAGGGCCCTGGGGCTGGAGGGGGGCAAGGAGCTGGGCCTCGCACCAGCCCTTTGGAGAGAGACACAGTCGGTACCCGAGCTAGGGACGCGGCCAGGGCCGGGGCCAGGCCGGGTGCCAGAGGGAGAGCAGGGAGCAGAGACGGCTCGCTCAGAGGCACAGTGCACGGCCGCATCTTCAAACGGGCGGACAGGAGAGGGTCCGTCCTGCCCATCCCGGCTCTCGTCGGCCCCCTCCTCATCTGCATTACTGTCTGTGTCCATAGCCATAGAGGTGTCCGCCTGCAAAACCGGAGCAGAGGAGCAACATAAAATTCCCATCCCATTATATTTTATAAGAAGCTTTCCAACAATGATTACATGATGTTTTATTTAGGGGGAAAAAAACAAAAAGGTGGGGTGGGTGCAGAATGACACATATACATCAAGTATGTCCTAATCTGTACATGTAAGGGCAGGATAAGAGGATCAGAAATAGGTTTATTTCAACGGAAGGAAAAGCAACTATCAACAATTAAGTTAATTATTTGACAACAACTTAAAAAGCTGGTAAAGCCAGAGAGGTTACAAGGGATTGCTGTTATGACTGACTACTGATTGTAGGCTGAGCGTGTCACATGGAAACATGTTCATACAGATGTCGCAATTTGACCGCTGTGGTGGTAAATTATTGTCTTTGAATGCCTCTCTGTCCCTCTCCGCGGTGCAGTGCTCACTCCGCAGACAAACCGACAGCCCTTCCACCACAAACGCGTTTCCATGCAATTAAACACGGGCATACACTGTTGTCTGGATTCATGTAACTAGTTTAAACATGAGCACTCATTCCTTTCATTGTGGGGGTTTCGTCGACGGCGCCCCTGAGTAAAAAAAAAAAAAAAAAAAAATTACCTTGTGTGCGACTGCGTGTCCAAGACCCAGCAGTCGAGCACAAGAGCGCACTGTAAGCCCGCCCCGCTCCTGTAAAAAAGCCGCTTGAATGGCATTCACCCATCGCACCACTGCATTTCACATAACTTTCCCCGAGACACGGTCACAAAAACATCATGCCCCCCCGGAGGTTCTCGATCCAGCGTCATTTTCATCTCGGCTCACACACAAAAAACAGCCGATGTGCTCGGTGCGTCCCTGTCTTAGAGGCCTTCTTGATTGATCATTTTGACACACGAGAGCGTAGAAGGGGCCGATGGGAGGCGTTTTTTTTTTGTTTTTCTCAAATTTCCTCCAAAGTGCGCATGGAGTTGGGGAGCCGCGGTAAGGACCTCGCCATTGTGTCTGAGGTCTTTAACGGTGCGCTTCCCGGGGCCCAGCCACGGCAAGCACACATGAAAGCGACTTTATATCGACGATCTGAGCGAGCACCAGTCTCAGTCCACTTTGACTTTGCACGGCAGCGCAGTCAACGAATTACAGTTAAAAGCGACGGAGCAGAAAGAGTAACGCAAATGAGTCCGTTATCGGACACGTCACTGTCTACATTTGACCCGATCGTGTTCAGGTAAAAACCTGGACAACAATACCCGAGAAGCATTCAGTCCAAAGTAATCAAACGTGTTTGTTTTTGTAGCCACACACGCCTTTCAGAGAACAAAGTCAGTTTGATCTCAGCTTAACCCAAATCGGACAGGCGCATCCGCCAGCTTGCGGTCGTTTACATTCAGGTCTCACTGTTGCCGGTTACTTCATATTTTATTGACTTTGCAATTCTGTGGATCGTCTTAAAAATACTGTCAAAAAATAGTTGACAGTCACATATAAGTGATGTCATGCTGTGCGGGACGTGAGAGGCCATAACAGCCGAAACCAAGCGTTAGACGTGACCGGGCTTGGCAGCGTGTCCGACAATGGATCTAGGGGGTTCGACTTTATGCACTGCGTCGGCAATCGTCCATCGCTCGAAAACCAGACGCAGTTTGCACACATGAACTGCACACATCTCCTCTAGAAGTACTTTGGCACCGATCTCTATCGATTTGGTTGCAGTTTAACGGGACAAAACATAGGTGATGGGCACATTTTGTATAAGTCCAGACGTGAAAGGGGTGGGGGGGTGGAGATCTCCTCAGAGGCAGACAGAATATGGTGACATGATGTGTTTATTTGGCCGCGTGCTCTGCCCCCCCCCAACCTAATAAACAATCAACAGCCCAACAATATCCCAGCGCCCCCCCCCCCCCCCCCCCCCCCCCATCAAGCTCGTACATCCGCGGTGTTTGAGACTTTTTTTCCTCCCTTCACCCACTCCCACATCGACAAGTCAGTGCGGATACAAACGTGCAGTTCCGGTTTTGGATCTCTTAATAAAACCCTCACTTGTCAAGTTCACGTTTGAAGGAGAACATTGTGAAAGAAAATCTGTTCAGCTTCCGGCCTGTATGTACGCATCTTTCTGCTCCCCCCTCCTCCCCATCTCTCCCCTCCCTCCCTCCCTCCCCTTCGCTCAACGCCGAGTTTGGGGCTTGAAAAGCGCTTTCTGCTGCTGGTAATGGAGGCTCTGGTTGTTGGGAGACGGGCAGGATGGTGCAACTTTTCCCATGTCCGGCTTAAAGTGCCTTTCAAGCGGCTCCACCATACTTTGACTTCAAGCGCACCTTCCTTCCTTTTTTTTTTCTTTCTTTTTTTTCTCCACCTCTGTAGCGCTCGCTCGAGGTCCAACCCGCCGCCGCTCCCCGTCTGCGGCAGTTTTGGGTGCACTTGCAAATCACTCCCCTCTTTCACCACTCCCCGGGTACAAACACCCCCCCCCCCCAAAAAAAAAAAAAAAAAGACGCACACAGTTATAGCCCACACCTTGTTGTTTTCCCTCTCTCTCTCTCTCTCTCTCTTTCTCCACCTGTTAATATGTGATGTGACAAATGAGACGTGAGCCGGTTAAATGTGCACCCCCCCTTCCTCCCTTCGCATCCACCGTCACATACCTCCAAATCCTCCTCGTCCTGGTCTGCAGGACCCACCGCGCTGTCCCCGTTGCTCAAGTCCGAGTGACTGGCTTCTTCCACTGCGTTTCTTCTCACGGCCGTCGCTAACGTTACATCGTCTTTCTTTCTGCTCCTCCTCTGAACCTTGGCGGCGTTTCGGTACGAAATGGAGCCCTTGTAGTTAACTTTGAGCACCGTTTGCTCCTGGATCAGTTTCTCCAGTTCTGCGCAGGTTCGGTCGGGCTCGGACCCGTGTCGTCTCCGGACCATTCGGCAAATCCTCTCCAAGTCCGGTCGGGCTTTTCGCGACCGTAGCGAGTCGATAGTGTCCAGGATCCACTCTCTGTACTTGGATTCAGACATCCTTCTCCTTTCTTTCTCCGCTCGGTTGCTTCGCTTGCTGTTTTTTCTCTCCTTACCTACAGTGCGTCAACCTTGTGCGCTACAAACGGTGTGTGTTTTTCTTTTTTCTTCGTGAGCCACGGTCCGAGCCCAACTGAGAAGCGGAAACCTCGCTGTACGCCTGCCTGCGTTTGCGTGTGCGCTTAAGGTGGACCGACTGAGTTCAAGCGAAAAGTTTCACTCGAGAAGAAGGGTTTTTTTTAAGGTGGAATTTGCAGTCCTGGGCGAGAACGAGCTTGCGCGCACTCGGCTCTCCCCCCCTCCCAATGTGCGCCCTGCTGCTATCGGTGAGAAACGTGGAAAAGAGAGAGAGGCTGAATGTCAAGGACTGCAACTAGTGAGCTCCACACATTGATTAACTGAAGCTAGATCACATGTAGTCCATTCTCTGTAGTTCGCCACACGGTCTCACAACATCACGCTGAAGAAACAGGCGTAGCTGCAAATTGTGGGCTCCATTTTCTGCCCCATCACATGTCTGAAGATGACCTACAGTAGATGACTGAGAGTCTTTACGGACATCTTACTAAGCATTGTGGGACCAACACCCTCAGAGTGGTGCAACAGTAGTCTTTGAAAGCACGGCCAAGAAAAGTCCAGACTACACATTATAATGACCCATCACTAAATCAAACTATATGGCCTAACAACGAATAATCTAATGATTTAATGGACAACTGGTTAAAGGGGGTTTTAAAAGACAAAACCAAACCACTACATTAATGTAAAACTAATGTATGGCATTCTTGAATCCAATTAGAAAATGGGCAATTCATTAAAACTCTCCCACAACCCCTAATTGAATCAGCCTTTTGTAAATTGCACTTAAATCCTGGTTTGTGTTCTGTTTTCTATTGAAATCCCAACCTGTGATCCTATTGTTAACCAAAGGGTAATCCAGTTTGTACAACATGCTTATTTACTGTATGTAATCATTTTTTAATGCAGAAAAAAATGTTTGTTGTCAATTAGGACCATCATACCTGTAATATGTAATTACAGAAGTGAATAAGTAGGTCTGTGAACTTGTATGTATTAATCAATTTTTAAAATGTTTATTTTTTTCTCCACACATCTGCTTCCTTGACTGATTTTCACATTTATAATCTTTTCAGTATCTTTTTTATTGATTTGTAAGGTCTTAACTTAATTTATTCCCAACCATGTGCAAGGCTCTTTAGGTCTTTCATATTACAATTGATGTATTGATGCAGTCCTAAAAAAGAGTGCACTGAGGGCGGGAGGACATTAGGTTTGGGTGCTGAAAGCCACCTGATAATTGATTAGGGGCTGTGAGAGAACAAACACTAAACTGTGTTATTCAATTACGCCTGCCGGCCTTAACTGGTTCACAATAATCAACATGACAGTAAAAATACTCCATCACCTACCAACATGTATGTTCCTCTGATCCAGCTGTGAGATAGCCTGAAGCTGCAAATACCTTCTTGAAGATTTGCATGTTGCGAAGAAACTCCATTATTTAAAAAATGTGACCAGGTGTGACATAGTGCAAGGTGAAGGGAGAGCTCACATATAACCCCAGACATATTAGTCTTAACAAGTAAAACTTTATTGGAATGATACATTTTGCAAAATATTACTTTATGTATATTTTTTTAACATACTCATTGTGTTCTAAGGGTATCTGTCAAGTTCTCCAGAGGGTAAGATAGTTAAGACTGTCAAAGGCAAGGATATACAGTATTGTTTCCCAAAAGGTACAATAGACTACACAATCACTGTACCCAGGTCATGAGGAAAAGATTAATGTTCTGTTTTTTTCTTTTTTTTTTCTTCCTTTTTTTGAAAATACAATTAGAAAATATGAACGCAAAACATCTCAGATGTAAAAAGTGTTATGTCTGAATGTGGAAACTTGATGAAAATAGAAGGCAAACACAGGAGAAAAACTCAGATGAGCAGAGAGCAGTTGATAGTGCTGATAGAAAATAATTAAAAGACAAATGACAAGACGTTGTGAATCGGAAACAATAAAATAAAGCATTGTAATGGCCTCAGTGTCTGTAGTGGATCAGGTGGCATTGCCGTCTACCCACCAACTCTGATTTAGTCATTTGTCAGAACATAAAGACCAAAGATATTACACGTTCTCTCATCAAAAGCGTTACAGTGTTGTCTTGAAAGTTTCAAAGAATTAGCACAAATCAGTTAAATAGGAGATTTGAAAAGGTGTGGCGTGTGCTTCGCTAAGTTGGTTGGTGATCCACTGCATTGTTCAATTGTGATGCTCTAACAAATCAAAAAAGGTTAAAACAGCAGAGACTGTCGGGTGTGGAAACAACAGTTTCTCAAACATGTCTCAGGTCCAGGAGATGTCTTGCCGTTGTAGCTTTACCACATGCAAGAAAAACCCAAGCTCACCAGAGAAACATGTATAATAAAAAAATACACATCATGTTTCCAAACAGCAATGAAAACATCTCCATCAGACAATTCAAGACATTCAAAAAGGTATCCTGCGTTTGATCTCAATTACATTAAGAGACTGCCAAAATAATTACTCAAGCCTACCGAAATCATTTAGAGTCGAAAACATTCTCAAAAATGTCATGTTACAAGACTTTATGACAAATAGATTGATGCACATCAAACAATTCACAGAAGCATTTCAGTGAGATGGACAAAGTCTAGCACCTAGGGCCTATGGAGGGTAGGGGAGGGGGGCGCGAAAAAGCGTACATCCTTCATGAAACCAAAACAATGTGTTCAGTCAACAAACCAGCGATAAGATTTGGTCTGCGATTGTCTTGCATACACAGAAATAAACTTGGCAAAAAAAGGGGACAGCTTTAGGTTAGCTTCCTTTGTTTAATTTGTTACATTGAAACCTGGAAAACGGAAACAAAAACACCCCAATCTCAGCAGTCCAAAAAAAAAATCTGGTTGGACTGTAAATCTGTCTGAAGGTGTTACATGTAAGGGTATATACAAGAGAAAGGGGGAGGGGGGGGGAGAACAAACAAACAAACAAACAAACAAAAAAAACAATAATTAAGGTGAGAAGCACACGCTCAGTGACATTTATCGGCCAACAGTCGCCCTCCAACAGAATAACGAACAAAGCCCAGAAGAACTTTAACTGGGTCTTGTTTCATCTTCAAAATAGAGCAGCCGAGAGTCCGTGTTAATAGTTAAGCTTGTTATCCATGATCTCAGGTACCTCTGCACAAATAAAGCATAATGCTCTGCCTTCTTTCTTTAAAAGTGATATTGTACAAAAATAACATGCACATTTTGTTGAAACGTTTTGCTACTTTTTTGCGTATTAAAATCCACCACCATCATAATTACATACAGGAAACTTTGCAATGTTCTCAGTTTGCAAATTTTGGCAGAATTTATATTTGTTTATTTATGAAATCTTAAATCAGTTTCACAGCTATGAGACAATGTTGAAAAAAGATGGATATTTTGTGTTCTCTATCATATATATATATCAATATACATGTATAAATGTACTATGAATTAAATAAACAATAGTCAGGAGTGTGACCACAATGTTAGTTTGCTGCTAAATCACAGCTTTTTAACCCACCCTTCAGCACTAAATAACACACAAGCACAGAGATTGACATAAAAAGGACAAAATGATCACCAATAGGATTTTGAAAATGCTCTAATAAATTCAGCTAAGAGAAAGACAGACTTAAATGCAGACCTCATGTTTACCGTTTCTCACAGGTCCCCAAAAACGAGTAAGACCTTGATGAAGTTGACTGTCATAAATCATTTTCACTCCGATCAAAGAGGTCCCCGCTGCTTCATCTGCAAGCAGTGAGTGTATCATCTACCCAATAATCATGCCACATTGAGCAGACAAAGGCAGGTGCAGAGAGTTTCAAGCTTTCAAACCAAAAAATACGGCCACGAGTGCCGACGCCACCACAGCCAAAGCTCTGCAACAATGCTTTCGACACAGTTTTCCAACCAGTTGGCATTATGATAGGCACATCTGTTGGACTTGGTATTGCTTGGACAGATTCAGGATGGAGAGATGGAAGGGGGGTTGGGGTGGGGGTTTGGCGGACCAGGGTGACAAGATACAACAACCACTCTTTGAGAAGCTCGTAGAGAGTGGCTGTTCAAAAAAAAAGGAGCCTAGCAGATTCAGTACCTTAACAGAAAATCAATGCCTCAACCTGCAAAGACTGAAAACATGTTATTACAACATCAGAGAGATACAAGTCTAGCTGAACAGACACAACCTATGTCTGTTCTCCTCAAGCCCCTGCCACAAACACAAGAGGGATAAATAAAATGAATAGGTAACAGTTAAACAATCAGAAAAGGCAACACTGCTGGTTCTGTTGGATCTTTCTTCACTTTGCCTACCTTTCCACTGGGGGGATTTTACAATGTTGTCGTCATTACAAATAAGCAAGTTAGCAGTCCACCCTAGTGCTTCCTTTCTTCAGACCCCCTATTACTTTCACTATCCCTGTCTCGTCGCTACTCGTGGTTGGAATCTAGAACTCAGCAAACTCCTTTGCACACTTCTCTGTGAAGGAGACTCTGATTTCCTCTTCCTCGTAGTCGTCAAAGTTGCTTGTGTCACCGGGGCCTTTGCACTTAGGAATAAAGGGAGCTTCCACCTAGAAACACACAGCAGGACAAGCAAATTGTTATCATTAGTCACAATGATACAGAGCACCAACGCCATAGCATGCAAAGTCGCTCAGTCGGACTTGGTAAGTTTAACTCTGGGGTATAAACTTCTGAGGATGGGAGGATGCAGTACGATCATTCTGCAATTGGAACAGCAGCGTACTCACTGACAGCACCAGCTCAGCTTTGACACACCTGCCTCACTGAACTGTGACAAGATGACTAACATTTTCCTCATTGAAACACATGCAGTAAATTATGCTATTAGGCCATTAATGAAACTATAATAAAAATCCATAATGTTGTGTAGCTTAATAAATTAAAACATTTAAAATAAACTGATGTGTTTATTTTAATACATTTATATTTATTGAAATGTGGTAATATCTGTACATCTAGAGCAGCAGAGGCAGCACTGTTGTTCTGTCCATTGAAAACATGAAGCTTCACTTTACATTCAGACCATCTAACATGGCAGCTACAACTGTTAGATTCAATCTGTGAGACCAACATTTATCTTCAGAAAGGAATTATATCATATATCCAAAGGCTACAGAGACATTAGAGCCAGTTGTAAATTAGCAAAGAGCTGCACAGATCAGTTTATCGGATCATATTCTCCCTGGATGATGACGGACGTTGACTGGCCGATCATCTCAGGAATCGGAAACCTAGTCAGTGGCTCCTCACACCTCAGAAAACACTGGCACAAATATCCAAATAGGTGTAATTTGGATAAACTGACCATATAATTGGTACCTAAATGGTTACTTTTGTGCCTGAAAAAAAAAAAACTTAATAAAGAGACATATTAACAGTCAAACAGCAAATATTACAACAGCTTTTAGCCTGGCTCAAAATCTCCGCCATTGCTGCCAGTAGGTGCCAAAAGTAGCCTTTGGGCAACCAATGGTGTAACTTTATTACTCAGTCAGTCAGGGACAGACATTTGTGTTTGTAGGGCTGGTCCAGAGAAAAACTGGCAGCTGGCATCTCACCTTTCTCTGGTAGATGGCAATCCAATCAGTGGTGGCGAACCACTTGTGGCCCTTGATATCATTGACTCCATTCCTGAGATTGCCAAAGCGCTTGGTCAGGTCCACCTGCAGCAAATTTCTCAACAAATCCTTCAGGTCTGAACTGAAGTGGGAGGGAAAGCGAACCTGCAAACAGTCAAAGCAGAATGAGAGTGTGTTCTCAAGCTTCATGTTCTCATGCTATGCTTTTTCAATAGATTACAGGACTCTGGCTCACAGCTGCAGGTTAAGATAAGGTTCAACAAAGGTTCAGTTGTGATGCTCGTGTGTGCACTGCATACTTGCTTTGCTCACAACATTAACAGCTGACACAGTCTTTGTCTGTTTTAGCTCATTAAAAAAAAATTATATGAGTGGTGTGCTCTAAAATGACATTGAGTCCACTACAGTTAAATTTGGATGCGATTTATCTGGTTTTGACACATCTGCTTGTTTGCACAATTCCATTTTCCCTCATCTCCTCTGATGCATACACCATTTTTGTCTGCAAGATCATTTATCACTGATAGCTTTTTGCTTTTCTCACCATTGTTTAGTTAAATCCTTGGAAAGGCTGAAATTGAAAGCCAGAGATGACAGCCATTTGGGAGAAACTGGCCCCATTGACCAACTATGAGGCCAATTTCAAGGTCACTGAGGGCACTTTTTTTAGTTCCAATGCTCTGAAAAGTACTATCTGATGCTGTACCTGATAAAATGGAAAATCTGTGTATATATCCTGTTGTACATGTGATCTGGATGCTTTGTACCTGGGTGCTTTGTAAATGAGAGATTTTAATGTTTCTTAGTTTCATCTTCAAAAGAATTAAATATATTTACAAAGAACAAGCACTTATGAATATGAAATTAAAATAAAATAAGGCAAATCACACAATTTATCAGGACAAAGTAAGGTATTGCTCGGCCTAATGCCAGTGCGACATAAACACAGTTTTCCAATAAGACTGTATTTCAATGCAAGGGGTAGTACATTTTCTTTTGATCCAATACTGCTGATGCAATAGTGCAAAGGGCAATAGGCTAATTACAGTGAGTCAATCAGACACCCTATTCTATAAAATAGAGTGATTTCAAAGTTAACAACTTCACAAAATAAATTTAATACATACTTTCTCTTAAGTGTAAGTTGCCATTAACTTAAAATGTTTTCCTAAACTCAATCCTTTCCGTGTAGTTAGTGTGATGTACTGTGTCAAAACCAACACAAATTTAGGAAAACGTTACTGGAATGAATGATGGACTTTTGTTGACCACAGCTTTCAGAGAATCCCCCCCCCCATTGAAGGAAAATTGTTCTGGGAAAATTGAACTACTCCCAAAAATAAAAAAGGGATTATTCAGGTAGGCCACTGTAAACTCACCTTCCCTGATACAATCTTCTCATAAATCTGAATAGGCTGGTCTGCAAAGAAGGGGGGGTAACCAGCGGCCATCTCATATATCAGCACTCCCAGAGCCCACCAATCCACTGCTTTATTGTACCCCTGGAAAATATAAAGGAAATGAAGAGCAGTTAAATAACTCCTCTTAAAAAGAAAACATTTCACACATAAAAATGCTGACAATACAAAAACAAGCAGAAAATTGTACCACAGTCCTAAAGTCTGAAATGGTTTCCTGCATTAAGTCCTACATCAATCTGAAAACTCCTTGTGACATAAAGAGCAGTGCTGTTCACCGTGGGCCAAGCTGAACACTCACCTTACTGAGGATGATCTCTGGTGCCAGGTACTCTGGAGTCCCACAAAGTGTCCAGGTTCGACCCTTTACCCTTTTTGCAAATCCAAAATCTGTTACCTGGGGAACACAGTATACAGCTCTGAGCACTGACCACACATTTTTACAGACCAATTAGAAACTGTTATTGATGGCTAAAAAGCAAAAAAAAAAAACATGCTAAATTTACCTGTATGTAACCTTGCTGGTCAATGAGCAGATTCTCTGGCTTGAGATCTCGGTAGATCAGATCCAGAGAGTGAAGGTATTCAAAGGTCAGTACAATCTGGGCTGCGTAGAAGCGGGCATGGGGTTCACTGCAAAAAAGACCAGCAACAATATCAACAGTCGGCCAGTAAGTGTATGGACATATTTAAGGTGTTTTAACCTAAAGTCAACGTACCTGAATCTACCAATTCTCCTTAAGTGGGAGAACATTTCGCCCCCAGGTACATACTCCATTATCATATACAGATTACTGTTGTCCTATTGGGAGACAAGCAAAGTCTTACTTTGACATGCAAAACGCACACACTAAAATGAGGAACATGCTTACAAGATAAAAAAAATGAACTTTTCAATGCGTACCTTAAACGAGTGCTCCAGCCGCACCAGAAAGGGAAAGCTGACAGCTTGAAGGATACGTTTCTCGTTCAGTGTGTGTTCTATCTGCTTCAGCTTCACTACCTGAGAAGGATCAGGACAGAGGCTTACTCAGGTTAAATAGGTCGTTAAAACAGCTCATCAGGCTTATTACAGAGACAAAAAAGAGTCCTAATAATGTCCTAATACTACAAAGTTAGTACATGAACATCCCTAAAGCAAGAATTTATTTAAGAAGACATGATTTGCAGCATTATACAATTTTATGCAACAAAGAAACACTTCCAAAAAAGTGAGTAACCCCTTTGTAGTCAATATACTTGTGTAGTTGGTGCATATGGATCACTCTTGGCTGTCTGAATGAACAGTTTCATTAGGAAACTGCTATTATAAACACTCATTAAGTCCATCCAACTCCTGAGTATATTTAATGATTAAGTTTCTACATAACAGATATTATCATAATATAGAGTCATACATTCACATTAATTTACTAAGTAGCATTCTTCTAGATTATCACGCCTCGATGTACTGTACCTTCTGTTTGTCAAGTATTTTCATGGCAAAATGCTGGCCCGACTCTTTGTGTTTAACCAGCATGACTCGACCAAAAGAACCAGTGCCTAAGGTCTTCAAACGCTCAAAGTGGTCCAATGCCGCAGTTTGCTGAGGGGTAGAAGAGGATATCAGTAAGAGAAAAGGTACAAGACAACATACTATGAAGAGGTCTACAACTACTTTAGCTCACAATTTTTCTAAATAATATTTCACATAAGTATTGTCATGTCACAATAACAGGTATTTGTTGTTTTAATGAGAATTAGACATGCTGGCTTATGTTTATTGAGAGTATACATTAGAGGTGTACTCATGGGGAAAAAAAGGACATGTTTCACATTAGTCCAGCAGAGGGTGCACTGTCCCTCTAAAATAAATAAGAATTCATCTGTTCATGGGTGGGACTACTTCCATGAGTCAGTCTGAATGGACAAGCATGTGAAAACAGAAGTCAAGTCTAAAAATAACGACGTAGACAAACAATAACACGGTACAGTTATAAAATGATAGAATGATTATGAACAATAGTGATTAAAACAGATTCATTCTCTTTTTATTCTCTCACCTGTGCTGGATTCTCCCATTTCTTCAAGAAATCTTCTTTGGCTTTGGCAAGAAACTCCTTCACTGTAATTAAGAGCAAAGTTCAAAATACATTAGAGTCCAGACATAAATGATTTAGTTTTACAGGCTAACTCATCTAATCACCAAGACCCAGACAACACCTTATAATAAAATATGGGCGTATTGAGGAGATATTCTTTTCCATGGAATATGATACACAATATTTTCCTATGGACATCAAGATAAATACTGTCAATGCAGTGTTTTGCCAGTGTTTTGGAGACGCAGGCAGCAAAGGCTAAAGAACGTGCATGTTGTGGTGTGCACCTTTAGAGTATTGTGTGCTTAATTGAAAGAAAGAAAAACTTGACGAGAAAAAAAAGTGTCCACAGGGATTAGATTTTTAAACCAAGATAGAACAAAAAGATGAAAAATTAAGCTTGTGACAAATTATCTTATTGATTCTGTCTGGGAGAATATGCTTATCTTCTGATACGATACTATCACGATACTTGTGCACCGATTTGATTCAGAATTGATTCAAAACTGATTTTTGATTGAATGAAAAGAAAAAGGGGCACTATTTTCAGTTTCTGGCTCCAGTATAACTGTGTACCAAACCATTCACTGGTGTCATTAGTCCAACGAAAAACAATATGAAACAGAACTGGCAAATAAGATAAATGGTCCACAGCCTTTGGAAAAAAATAAGTTAACTGCATTAATTCATTAATCAATTTGAAAGTATTGTACAGTCTCCTGCTTGTATGACAACAACAAGGGGGGAGGTGGAGTACTCTGCTGTGTTATTAACGGCATGACTCCATCAGTGGAGAGCAGCCTTTCTGCTGCACTGTTAGCTCCGGATAAAGACATTGTTGTCATCCAATAAACTGAGTGGGCGCAGAGTTTTTCATTTCAAACAGACTGAGCACCGAGTTACTTCTTCACCTTAAAGTTGGTTTAAGATGTGTAATGTTGCAGTGAATGTGTTAGTCAGCCAGTCTTGATTGTTACTGCAAACTGAGTTTGCTGCTCTGCTGCACTAACGTTAGTCTATGAGTGACCGCATAGAAAGTGCACAATATATTCTCATTTGTCTTGCACAGGGAATTATTTAGTCATTAAGTCGAAAAAAGCTTGCAACTACTGCCGTTTTTGAAAAACAATAATACAAAGCCAGCCCCAACCTTGCGATGTGATCACCTGACGACAGTCTGCATTCATTTGACTACAGTTTGGACTCACTTCTTTATCTTATGGTGGTCTCAAACAACTGATTTGTACCCATAAATGGAGTGGTACTAAAATACCCCTCCAAGATACTGAAAATCCCACAGAAAATGGATCGAGTAGGACACTTTTGTAAAGTTGTTGAGTAAATGCTATCTTCAAAATCAGGTACTAGTGATTGAGACCTGCAGCAACAAAAAAGACCTAAAGTGTGAGTCCCTAAAACTGTTAGCCAGGTGCTTCACAGGTCACAGTTATGGTTATGAGAGAGTGGCAAAGAGAAATCTGCTCATGTGTCTCTCAGCTAGTTTGCTGAGAAGTATGTGGGACGCTCAAAATCAGAGTGGATCTATAGTCTGGTGAGACCAAACTGTGTTTTAACCATAACATTTATGCTATGCTATGCTATATAGGGCTGGGCAATATATTTATATTATTTATTGATAACATCTCATATTTTGAATATCTTAATATCGTGATAGGAATAAGTGTAGTAGTCTTTTTATGCTTTTAAAGGCTGCATTGGAGTAAAAATGTAATTTTCTGAGCTTAACAGACTCTTCTTTGATCTGCCTTTATCCACTTAGTCATTACATCCACATTACTGATTACAATATTGTCAAAATATCAATATCGAGGTATTTGGTCAAAAATATCGTGATATTTGATTCTACCCATATCGCCCAGCCCTACCCAACTCCTGTTTTCAAGCGACCCCAAACACAGGCAAAACTACACAGTAATGACATTAACGTCCAGGATGGCAGAGTCTTGATGAAGCCTTAGCAGTTTTGCAAAGAAGACATTAGGACTGAACATGTTGAAGGAAGCTACAGCCCTGCACCACGAAACCAGGCGTGTCTATTCGTACATCGTGTGGCCTATTTCTGAGAAATCTGACGTTGATTTCAATTAAAAAAAACAACAAGTTCTTATTTAATATCACATGATATTTTCTGAGGCTTGACATAGTCCACTGTCAGCTTCAATAAGTGAACTGATATAAATCATAGTAATGCTGAGCCCTTTAGGGTTACTCTCGAGAAACCCATCTTCAGAGAAGGACTTCAGGCAGGGTCTCTACACAACTGATCTGTGCTAAGGGTGCATTTTAATATGAGGCTACAAGTCTTCGAAGAACACCGCTAACAACATGGCAATGGAAAAAAAATACACACACACACACACACACACACACACACACACACACACACACACACACACACACACACACACACACACACACACACACACACACACACACACACACACACACACACACACACACACACACACACACGCTCATATATGCTTTTCTCGAGTGACAGACATGCTCATGGAAAGATCTTGACAGCTTGGCACATATAGTGTCATATGCAGAAGTTCATTTTTCTTGCCCTTATCTTTATGAGGCCAATCACAGAGCTCTGTGGGAACATGTAGATAACCAGCCCTTCCTCATTCCTCCTTACTATCTGTGTACTAGTTTTAAGAACACCAGCCTGAGCAGCTGACAGAGCACAGCTATTTCCACCATCAGCCCGGGACACAGGATCGAGGTTGTAAATGAACAACTACTGTCGGAAAAAGAACAATAGTTTCTCTTTATTGTGGCGCTAAATTATGAAACTGTACAGCGAGAGCAAAGAAAAAGTCTCATGCTTCTCTGTTCAGCATAGATCCAAATGATCTACTTTAACAACAACTTCACTAATATTGACAATGGAATAAAAAGTATTATTTATACTCGCTTATGAACTACTGACAAACTGTGGAAACATAAACCATGTCAAGCCTCTCAGTATAATGTGGCATGTCTATCTGCAAAGGTAATCGATGCCAAACAACAGCCTGCAGCACAGTTTAAATACAGCCAGTGAGCTGTCAATAGTGAAAGTGCATTCACCAACTTTTGGAAATGCATATTTAAATAATAATCTTTTTGAGTGACATATCTAGATTACAAAACTGAGATGATTATTGTGAAAAGCTTACAAATAAGTAGCATCTCTCTACACAGAAATTTCTCATGAGTCACTCATACACTCCCAAAGAAAATAGACGCAAGCTTAATCCTGATCTAGCTAATGAGATTTCCTGTAAATTCTCTTAAGGCCTGCAGCTCCAACTATAGGATGGGAGAAAGCCAGCAAGATCGGTTAAGACCAAAGTTTGCATAAACATGTCGAGAGCGCTGTTGGTCCCACAGAGAGCGATGGAAGCAGACCGGTCACCAGGGAGAAAACATTTCCCGTTAAAAGTTGCTTAACTCCCACTTCCACGCACAAAGAGCCACAAATGGAGCTCTTTCCTGGAAGAGAGAGAGATGTGAATGCTGCTGCAAAACTAGTTCAAATCATCAGCTGTCTTCCAGGAATTATCTTGATCTTAGTCTCTCGCTGCTGTTAGATTTAGGAGGCTGAGCTGCTATTACTACCATAGGAGAGTTGCAGGTGATCAACTTAAGTTCAACACCTTGACTCTCTTGTATCCCCAAATTCCTTACCATCTGGGATGACTATGGGTACCTCGGCCGCTGCAGCATCTGCAGAGCGCGACCCTGATTCACTAGAGCGTGAGGATGACTCCCTCTTCCCTTCCCTTGCATGCCTTCTGGAGCTCTTCCTGTCACACATTAGCCCTGCAAAGTCTCCCCGGTTCTTCTTCCTTGGCCTCTTCCCTCACAGCCACTGACTCATGACCTATCCTCCCCCTCTTCGAGCACTCTGGTCGGATCAGCAGCCCCAATCATCTGCAGCGACCAGTCAAGTGTCCTTGCCAGCAGGGTTGTGTGTTCAGTCTTTCCCGTGACCGTCACTTTGCTAGGGACCAAGTTTAGAAAGTAGCCTCCACCTCCAGTGTGCAGTCAAACATTGCATATAGAGCAGCGCTGCTCCCGTTACATTCACACAGATCAATTGGACCCTTGCTTGGTTTGTATCAATATTTATTCTGTACACAAAGTACTCTCTGCCGTTCCCTCTCATGTCAAACACACATACACACACATGTGCGCACACACAGAGGATACATATTGATCTAAACAGGGGCATAATCATCAGGAGGAGGGGCGTTAAAACACTAGCTGGTATATTTATCCAACAGGAAGTTCTATGGAAAACTGGGCCTATGTGAAGACCCTTGAGATGAACTAGTTACATCCGAGATGCAGCTAAAACTTTCCCTAATTAGCAGAACCAATCAGATGTCACATCTGTGATGAAAAACTTTCACGGTCGATCTGGGTGTTTTCCAAAACATAAAAGCAGCTCTCTCCGGAGACGCTAGCAAAGCAGGAACGCACAAACCTCGGTGAAACTTTTTCTCCCTGCCCAAATGCACCAGAGAGTCTGTGTAGTGCCAGTGCTGAATTGATCCTCCAAAAAAAATCAATCCTACATCTCTTCCCCTGGGCCTCGCTGGCCCACTCTGACGCAGGAACAGAGGGGGTTATATTAGGGCGAGCTGACCGACATTTAACTGTGAAGCGCGCCAAATCAGGTCCCAGTCTACACAAGGCCTCGTTCAGATGGCATACAGCCCCCATGTAGCACATCAGAAACCAGTGAGAAGGCTAACAGAGCTGCGCTTTAACTTGAAAGGTGTTTACAGGTGTGTAAAAGGTGAGGAATCAATTGCACTGTGACTAGTGAGAAAGCATTTACCAGAAAAAACACCAATGGGAAATAATTTCGTATCCTACTGTAAGATCGAAATTGATTAGTTAAAGGTAGCCTGTGGAGTTTTTACCATCCAGCAGCCATTTTTAAAAAAAATGAGTGGACCCCTGTTTGGTTTGTCCCATGCACATGCAAGAGGACACACGTGCATGTGATGCCTACAGGTCCTCCACAGTGTGCTCCTCTGGCGAGTAAGATTAAGAAATCAATAGTTGATAAGGACTGTTTTTCTGGGAGCTCTCATTTCTGTAGCATAGCATTTTAGCATGCTATGGGTTTATTTTTTATTTCTTGTAGGTAGTTAATCACCAGACACACAGGTTGCACACTATTAATACTCCTTTCAATGACAGACATGCCTATAATACAGGTCTACTCAATGTGTGAGACCTCTGTCACTCTATAGTTAGAGTTCATAAACCAACAATCACGAGAAAAACATCAAATAATTACAAGATAACATTTTTGATTGGCCGCTCTGTCTGTCATCTACTCCTGCCTCCCACCCTCTGGATCGCCGAGCACACTTTTACATTTCTCTCTCTATTTCTGACTCTCATTCACAATAATTCCCTTCCTGGTGGCAACGGCAGGTCACCGAATCGGGGCTCGTGGAGGAGGTTCGACTGATGAGCTTTGACCCCCCCCCCCGAATGAGGCCATAATGTGCCTGCTGATGCGAGTTCCTCCACCTTCAGTTTTGTCCTGCCTGTTGCTGAATTTTTGCATCTCAGGATTGTTCTTGGCCAAAAATGCCAGCTTGCCAAATTACTAGTTGAGTCCTGTAAGCTTATCTGAGGTGGCTGATTGGACTTTCGAGAGCAAGGTCCACTGGTAATCAGTTTGGGCTTACAACAAAGCCCCTTTAACCGGAGGCAGGGAGTGATGAGTGCTTGAAACTACCAGGGTTGCTTACTGAACTCAGTACTTTTAAAAAGGGACTAAATTATGTTGGTATAATTTCGAGTACCTATTCATGTTATATCATTTGGTGCCAAATTTCTGAACCTTACTATCAGGCTGTGAATTCACATAAATATTGTTAAGATCCTTACTAGTTTATCGTCACACGTGCACCTCAGATTGCTCTTCTGTGTTCCTGTTTGTATTTTTAGATATCAGCCTAATTTAACCATATCCTGACCACTTCCTGCCGTGTTTTTTACTGGACAAACTAATGCAAAGTTTTAATTGTTATGAACTCACAGGAAATCAAATTTCTGTAGCGCTGAGTTAGTGGACCTTCGCTAGCGGTGCTAACAAGTTCACACAACATGATCTGGAGTTATTTGGGAGGTATTTGCTCAGCAGATCAGTTAACAATACTACAGAGACGAACGGTACGAGCAGAAAGAGCCACAGCGATGATGATGATGATGACTATGATGATGGTGTCTGACGAGCTGCAGACTATAAAGCTCTTTGTGCATTTTTGGCACATCTCCAACAGGTCGCCTACACAACTTATTTCTTTACCTTTCTTATTATTAATGTATTATCATTTAGTTTACTTTACACAACAAGACGTTCTAAATAAATAACAATGTTGTAATTGAGAAGTTTTATTATTATTTTACAACTGAAATGACATGTTGGTTATTACAGAGAGAGTAAAGTAACGGGAAAAAAAGGTCACTGCTGGGTAACGGTACCGAATTCCAGCTACCAGAAACCAACCCTGGAAAACACAAACCTGCCCCTGTTACACAAACCAGCTACGTGCAGAGCAGGGGCAGGACATGAACCGCACGGATATTTATAGACAGAGGGAGTTGCACTTTGACAGGGAGCCACATCATTATATGGCCAATTCAAAAACACACAGAATTCAATATAACCGTCCCCCGTGTCATAACTGGCTGAGCGCGGTCTTGATCAGATGTTTAAAGTGTGTTGAGTACAGGAAAAGACTTCCGAGCAAAGCACACAGACTTGCTAGAGCCCTACCAGTAGCAGTATGTAGGACAATCACACAAGAGGACACAAAAAACAAACAAACAAACAAAAAAAACTAAGTATGTATGCATGTTTGGATAGGTTAGTTATTACACTGCATAATAGATAAGGCTGATAGTGTTACGCTGTGCAGCCCGACGCCTGACAGACACTTCCAACAGTAACTGAGGAGTCCCGTCCTTTGAAATGTAAGAAGAAAACAATAGGCGACAGTACAGAGACAAACAACAGGCTGCTCTGTGTGTGTACTTGTGTACACAGACTACATATGCACACACATATGTCTTGGCTGCCGGTCATTAATACCAGTAGCATCTGTGTCCGCCAACATGAAAGATCCCTCAACCAAAGCTAGAAGTCACTCACTCACCAGGTCATGATATGAATATGGTAACAAACAAAAAAAAACAAAAACAGCTTGATTATCTGTTAAATGCTTGAGCTTAAGCTCAGCCTGTGAATGGGTTACTAGAGGAACACGAGGGCTGCGGCTCCACCCCTAATCCACGCTCCTGTCCAGATCCAGAATGAAAACTCACTCCAGCAGCGAGCCTCTAGCTCCTCCTGTGGTAGATCAGGTCTGCCTTCTTCACTGCCCGTGTCCCCCAGACAGGGACCGGCTCGTTGAAACAGCCTCTCTGCCAGCCTGTGAATAAGAGCCATCACACAAGGCTGGAGGAAGCCAGCTGAACGCCTGTGTGGAGTCTCAACACTGCAGTACGTCCAGAGGCTCTAGTAAGTAGGAAATCCAGAAAGTGTAAAACACACACAGTGTCTTAAAAAATGCCAAAACTTGAAGCTTTCCTGGTCGCCTGTGTAAGCTTATAGTTCAGTAGAAGCGATGACTAACTGTGCAGAGCATGGGCTGGACCTTCCTTGCTCCTTCACTTCCTGCAGCAGTTTACAGTGTCTGTCCGCCCTGCTTCTTCCTGTGGGCCTGGACTCAGCTCTATATACTACTGCCGTCGTTCTCTGCTCGTCTCCTCTAGCCTGGAAAGTTCAGGGGGAAAACTGACTCTGAACACCTGAATCTGCTCTCAAAACTCTCAACTTTCCATAGAACCCAAAACAAGATGCCACCTAGTCATTAATCTCAAGCTGTCGTGTGGAAAATAACACTACTGGGTGTGGGCTCTGGACCCCTGGTCAGCACCTGTCTCTGGGGATCAGGGTGGGCCCGCAGCGATCAGGCTGATAAGGATGTGATGCAGGGCATGTCAACAAACCTCCCCGAGCAGTGCCTCCTCCGTCCCTGCTTCTAACGCACTAATCCCCCCATTTTAGAGTAAAGTCTTGATCATTTAAAAAAGGACAAAACTCTGTACTACAACTCCTGAAAGTCGTGTGCATTGTTACAGGGGGTTACAAGGGATGGGTTAACGTTACAGAGGGACTGGAGGCCATTCTTCACACCTTCTCTCTACCAGCAACAAGGAGCTGATGCTCATTTCGCAGATAGCTGTTCAGACTTTGCACACTTGAGCGTTATTTATGGTGTTATGGATAAAAACATTAAACCGTGTCCTCCCAGGCCTTCTCCACGGCCAGTGATCCTAACTGGAAAAAGAAAAGAGAGAAAAAAAAACAAATGCTTGGAATGAGTTGAAAAGCATTTGTGTTAGAAACAGAATGGAAATGTTTCCTCATTTAGTAGTTTAGTAGTTAACCTCTGAGTTTCTCAACATAGAGTCGAGTAATTGTCATTTACTTTCCTTTTTTTTTAGCTTATAGAAATGCCCCTGCGTTTCTTTAAAAAAAATAAAAACTGATGTTCAACGAGCTCATCAATAAAATAAAAAAAGTTGTGAGAAGCAATAGCCCACAATACTATTAGCAAGAGCGGAGCATCTCCCTTCTGCTCTGTCACGCACACACACACACACACACACACACACACACACACACACACACACACACACACACACACACACACACACACAGAAACACACACACAGTGACAAATACAAGTGCCCTTGTTCTAAATGCTGCTCATCACATGATGTTCAAGAGACTCCTCAACTCCAAGTTTCTGCCTGGAGAGGATCACCCTGCGTGCATCATATGACCCCATCCTGGTGGCTTTTTTTCCTTCTCTGATAACAACCAGCTCTCCTCTGCTCACTTCATGTCAAACACAGTCTGTGGGAGCCAATGCTCAGGTCCACATTACACTTTAATATTAAACCCATCACGTACAGAAACTTCCTGAATAATATGTACATCTCCACTATATGCGTTTATTTCTATACATTGAGGAATATGTATTTCCTGAAGTAATTAGGAACCGCACACCAGACTAACCGTTAGGTTATAATGTTACTGCAGCCTTTCACAACCTTGTGAGGAGAGGGGAGGCGGAGGAGGGGGGGCGGGGGGTCTGAAAAACATGAACCACAAAGAAAACCTGAATGTTGTATAAGGCTCGTTGTTGTCATCCTCGTTGGTACCTCTGAATATAACTTGAGGCATTTAATCACGAGCTTTCCCCACAAAATCAGTGGAGAGAATGAATAACATCCTCCTGCTGCTCTGCTGCTCAGCTGAGATGAACATTGTATCACAGCCACAGCCTGGCTAAAGTTCGTACGCACATCATGTTTCACCAAAAGTTAACAACCAGTAAAGTTTATAATACCTCACCTCTGCATGCATATTAAAGAATGGTGTCGAAAGTAACCTAATATCGTGTCTTTGTGGAGGGTCTCTGGGCCTTGGTGCACTATCGTGGTGTTAAGTTGTACCTTTTTTTCTGTGCCATTATGGGAAACAGGAAATGACTACAGCAAAACGACCCAGCGACAGGGCTGCATATTATGGCCAGCTCAGAGCTGTAGCTCCGGGTAATAAGGGGTAAAGGGGTACTCACCACTCTCCATCTCATTGCCCTTCTTTGCGGTGGGCGTGTTGCCCATTATGGCAGACTGATGGTGGACTCCCCGGGCTCGAACTGAGTTTTCCTTTTACAAAGTCGTTCCAGTGATGCTACACCGCTAACGCAGTCCCTTGGCTCAATGAAGCTGTCACTTAGGTACTAGCTAACAGCTACCATTATTGAGTAAGGGGAAATATAATTCCTCCACCACTTTGTTTTTCTTAGTGAGTTCGGAGAAGTCCAGCCAAGCGGGTCTATCCAAGTCTGCAGCTAACACTGGCGCTGGGGGTTAGCGAGGCTAGCTAATGTTAGCTTGGTAGCGTTAGCTAGTCAATAGGCAAGGCAAGATATGTCAACTCGGCTGTCCTTTATTTCCAGACACGGTGTTAATATATCCAAAATCTGCTTCTAGTCCATCAGACAGATCGTCGAAAGTCGTCTTTTTTCGGTCTGTCAAACGAGCAGCTAGCGTTAGCTCCGAGCGTCCCTCGCAGTCGTATCCTGGCCTGAACTAACCAGGTGCTGTATGTGTGGGCAGGCCTTTTCTGTTCAGATCTGGATAACAAAAATGCTGTCCAGGTTATTCGCTTTTTTATCCGCTGTAGATTATTTCAAACGGATATCTCTCCACTCGCTTCGAAGCCAGGCGTTAAGTGCAATGGTTTCCTCGGACCAACCATCTGACAGTCGATTGCTAAGATCAACAGACCCTTTCCATTAATCTTCACACCGCAAGGGAAACTCCAGTCATCCATCCATCAGGTCCCGCCTCTGCTCCCCTCTGATTGGCTGCATGGAACGACAATAACATGACAGACATCGCACGTCGAGCGCTGATTGGATGAGCGTTAATACATGCAATTATTGCATTGATGCAATTGGACTGTCAAACGGCTTCATCCCGCCTCCCAGTATCGCTAGTAGCCAATACGCCCACAACTGTAAATGTTTTTTTTTTTTTTTTATCTTTTCGTTTTTAAATAATCAGCTGTTTGTATTAATCACACGGAGTTTCATGCACAACACAAATCAAACGCTAAGATCTTGCATTCATCTTGTTATTTGCAGTGCAGTATCTTCCAAAGGCTGTTCTGTAGCCTAGCCACCCCTTTTACCCGACCGATCTGTCATTGGGTGTGACGTTAACACAGGCTATTTTTAGTAAAATGTGAAAATATAAGGGGCCACTCGTACTGATATTGTTTTATAGAGTTGACACTGTTGTTTAACCTTACTGTGGGTAAAATTAAAGTACTTGTGTGGTAAAATTCTTCATAACTACAACCGTAAATGTATTAGTTTCATTAAAAAAGTGGTTTATTGTTTCTGTAATCAATACTGGAAATACAAGTGACACAAACAAGATAATTAGGATGAAAACTGATCTCACTGATCTATCATACAGTCATTCATACACAAGTACATAACAAATACAATGTTATTTTATTTTTTAGAACACAAAAATGCACAGAAAAATAAAAACATGGAGGAGGTGATATAGCCCAAAGAAGCCCATCTAAATAAGTGCAAAAAGAACTTCAACAGAAATAATAATAATGGCAGATTATCAAATTCCTGGACAGCAAAATATTGCAATTTATTTGCCTATTGCTTCAGTGCTGAAATCCTCTTAAATGGGTACAAATCCGTTCTGTACAAACAAAAGGAAGGGAGGTGAATCACAACAGCTTTGTTCTGTTGCAGTTCAGCTGCGTTTCATAGTTAACATTTTCGCTTCCATGAGTTAAACTACTTCAATATTGCTTCATGGGAAGGAACTCCCCATCTATCAGGGGTCAACTGTTCCAGTGAGATGTTCATAATCCTTGAAACAAACACTCATCTGAAGCCCAACGTGAGAGTTCACTTTTGACAACAAGCTTCAGGGTAATTAGGGCAGCTGTAAGGCAAATATGTCTGTATATCCACACTTGAATGTCCACGGGCATTCTCCACAAATTCGATCTTTGCTGTGAGTCATCACTTTTCCTGCAAGGCTCTTCTTTATAAGCAGTCCATGGAGTTATCTGGTAGTATCCCCAAGGATGGGGCTTTGCCTGGGAGACAGGATGGCGGGAGCATGGAGTTTGACGTGGGATCCACATTTTCACAGTCTTCCATTCGCTCTGCACAGCCTTCCCAGTTTATGTGGAATCGGGTAACGCGTGGGTTTGACGCCAGAATATTTCTCTGAAGCTGAAAAGGGTAGACAGAAATATAGATACCAGTTAATACTTTGTGCTGGTAATTGTAGTCATTAAGGAATAACCCTCATAACCTTTAGTTATTTTGCACCACACAACAAACAGGTATATATGATGAGCATTAAGTCACACCATTTGTTCCTTCTGTATGCAGTTTAAGTGTAAATGTTTTGAGATTTTGGACAATTTTATCATTTTAGTGATATATTAATGCATGTACAATTTTCCATTACATTTGCCAATAAGGGGAATCACTACCCCGTGTGACAAAGACAAACACAACAAGTTTACAAAAACATTTTACAACCTTAATTGAATCACTCACACCAAATTTGAATACCTCTCATATTTCCTAGGATGACTCATCTGATTAGTTTCCATTAAGGGCAGCTAACCTTTGATAAAGCAAATATTGCTACAATCAGCAATACATCCCACTTCATTTGACATCTAGATTATCTCCAGGGCAATAAACCGTTAACCCTGTGGGTCATGCTAGGTACAAAATTGAACTTATCAAACAATAACCACACAAACAACTATATAATTATCTAATTTTATGATGTAATCACTCATCTCAATATTTCCTATTGCACTTTAGTGTGAAAGGTCTCATTCCAAGTGCCAGCCACCTTAAAAATGTGACACCTACAAACAAAATCCTTTGTCATTCCAGCAAAAATCACAGAGGCTTATCAGAGGAGTTAACATCTCTATTAAGAACATTGCTTACAAAATAGTAG